>NW_025747173.1:0-66854 GCF_021184085.1 Oncorhynchus gorbuscha
CTGATGAGTATATTTAGTTGTGAAATTAGCTTTTGCACAACTCTACTTTCCAGAATGTTGACATTTTAAGAAGGAAATAGATGTGCTAAGTCATCTGTTTTTGTAAACTGAAGCACATGGGTTCAATCCTTGTTCGACGTTTATGGAAGCTAGATGATATTATGGAAATGTACTTTCATTAGAACAGTGTAAAGAAAAGGTCAATTGTATTGATATGGCCACTACGACCTGTATGCTGTAGTCGGCTGGCCCTCGCTACATATTCATCGCCAGACCGACTCGCTCCAGGTCATCTTTTTAGTCTATGCTAGGTAAAGCTCCGCCTTACAGCTCACTGGTCACGATAACAACACCCACCCGTAGCACGCGCTCCAGCAGGTATATCTCACTGGTCATCCCCCAAAGCCAACACCTCCTTTGGCCGCCTTTCCTTACAGTTCTCTGCTGACAATGACTGGAACGAATTGCAAAAATCGCTGAAGCTGGAGACATATTCCCTCACTAACTTTCAGTGTTGCCAACTTAGCGACTTAGTCACTGTATTTAGCAAGTATGAATACTTGCAGACATTTTAATTTTTCTCACTTTTTGTCTCTTCCACAATGTTATTCCTCACTCCTACAGTGTCCATCACAATTACATGCACAATTATGCAAATTAGGTGATGACATCATTTAGCAACTTCTAGCGACTTTTAGGACAGCCAATAGCTACTTTCCTTACTGAGGTGTTGGCAACACTGCTAACTTTAAACATTGGCTATCTGAGCAGCTAACTGATCGCTGCAGCTGTACAAAGCCCATCTGTAAATAGCCCACCCAATCTACCTACCTAATCCCCATATTGTTTTAATTTACTTTCTGCTCTTTGCACACCAATATTTCTACTTGCACATCATCATCTGCTCATCTATCACTCCAGTGTTAATTTGCTAAATTGTAAAAACTTCGCTACAATGGCCTATTTATTGCCTTACCTCCATTTGCACGCACTGTATATAGACTTTCTTTTTCTTCTTCTATTGTGTTATTGACTGTACGCTTGTTTATTCCATCTGTAACTCTGTGTTGTTGTTTGTGTTGCGCTGCTTTGCTTTATCTTGGCCAGGTCGCAGTTGAATATGAAAACTTGTTCTCAACTGGCTTACCTGGATAATTATAGGTGAAATTTAAAAAAATAAGAAACATATTTTTCTTTCACAGAAAGGGGATGTAGCTCAGTGGTAGAGCGCATGCTTTGCATGTATGAGGTCCTGGGTTCAATCCCCAGCTTCTCCATAACATTTTTTTGCAATGACCCATCTCCTTCTTTCCAGAATGTTGAAATTCTCAGCAGGAAACAGAGATGTGCTGAATAATTTGCGCTTGTAATCTGAAGGACATGTGTTCAATCCCTGTTCGTACATTTATGGAACAGAAGTGGCATGGTTGCCAACTTCAATTGCATCATTTTCAAAAACTGAAGTTCATGGGTTAGATGACTGTCCATACTTGCTTGTATTTAGAATTGCTGCTATCATTTCATTGTAGTTTCAATGGAGTGGTGTATATAAAAAGTACATTGTATTAATATTGCATTTTATCTGCAAATAAAATGGTATCGAAGCTCAGAAGGGGAGTGCATGCTATTTATGTATGAGGTCCTTGGTTCAATCCCAAGGTTCTCCACTGAGTTTAGTTGTGTGCCAAATTCACATTACACAACTCCTACTTTCCAGAATGTTGATTAATATCTTGCAGCAAAGAGTGGCATGGTGGCCAAGCGGTAAGGTGTCGGTCTTGTAAACCGAAGATCATGGGTTCAAATCCCATCTGTGCCTTACTGAATACCTGTTACCAAGAAAGGTTTTTTTTTCTCTGGAGGACTTTGAAGAATTTTTTTCTTCTCAAAATGGCAACCCTGCTATGATATTGTAAGGGGATGTGTCTCTGAGCTACTACTTGAAATGCATGCGGTCTGAAGTTAATCCCCAAATTCTCTGATGAGTATATTTAGTTGTGAAATTAGCTTTTGCACAACTCTACTTTCCAGAATGTTGACATTTTAAGAAGGAAATAGATGTGCTAAGTCATCTGTTTTTGTAAACTGAAGCACATGGGTTCAATCCTTGTTCGACGTTTATGGAAGCTAGATGATATTATGGAAATGTACTTTCATTAGAACAGTGTAAAGAAAAGGTCAATTGTATTGATATGGCCACTACGACCTGTATGCTGTAGTCGGCTGGCCCTCGCTACATATTCATCGCCAGACCGACTCGCTCCAGGTCATCTTTTTAGTCTATGCTAGGTAAAGCTCCGCCTTATCTCAGCTCACTGGTCACGATAACAACACCCACCCGTAGCACGCGCTCCAGCAGGTATATCTCACTGGTCATCCCCCAAAGCCAACACCTCCTTTGGCCGCCTTTCCTTACAGTTCTCTGCTGACAATGACTGGAACGAATTGCAAAAATCGCTGAAGCTGGAGACATATTCCCTCACTAACTTTCAGTGTTGCCAACTTAGCGACTTAGTCACTGTATTTAGCAAGTATGAATACTTGCAGACATTTTAATTTTTCTCACTTTTTGTCTCTTCCACAATGTTATTCCTCACTCCTACAGTGTCCATCACAATTACATGCACAATTATGCAAATTAGGTGATGACATCATTTAGCAACTTCTAGCGACTTTTAGGACAGCCAATAGCTACTTTCCTTACTGAGGTGTTGGCAACACTGCTAACTTTAAACATTGGCTATCTGAGCAGCTAACTGATCGCTGCAGCTGTACAAAGCCCATCTGTAAATAGCCCACCCAATCTACCTACCTAATCCCCATATGTTTTAATTTACTTTCTGCTCTTTGCACACCAATATTTCTACTTGCACATCATCATCTGCTCATCTATCACTCCAGTGTTAATTTGCTAAATTGTAAAAACTTCGCTACAATGGCCTATTTATTGCCTTACCTCCATTTGCACGCACTGTATATAGACTTTCTTTTTCTTCTTCTATTGTGTTATTGACTGTACGCTTGTTTATTCCATCTGTAACTCTGTGTTGTTGTTTGTGTTGCGCTGCTTTGCTTTATCTTGGCCAGGTCGCAGTTGAATATGAAAACTTGTTCTCAACTGGCTTACCTGGATAATTATAGGTGAAATTTAAAAAAATAAGAAACATATTTTTCTTTCACAGAAAGGGGATGTAGCTCAGTGGTAGAGCGCATGCTTTGCATGTATGAGGTCCTGGGTTCAATCCCCAGCTTCTCCATAACATTTTTTTGCAATGACCCATCTCCTTCTTTCCAGAATGTTGAAATTCTCAGCAGGAAACAGAGATGTGCTGAATAATTTGCGCTTGTAATCTGAAGGACATGTGTTCAATCCCTGTTCGTACATTTATGGAACAGAAGTGGCATGGTTGCCAACTTCAATTGCATCATTTTCAAAAACTGAAGTTCATGGGTTAGATGACTGTCCATACTTGCTTGTATTTAGAATTGCTGCTATCATTTCATTGTAGTTTCAATGGAGTGGTGTATATAAAAAGTACATTGTATTAATATTGCATTTTATCTGCAAATAAAATGGTATCGAAGCTCAGAAGGGGAGTGCATGCTATTTATGTATGAGGTCCTTGGTTCAATCCCAAGGTTCTCCACTGAGTTTAGTTGTGTGCCAAATTCACATTACACAACTCCTACTTTCCAGAATGTTGATTAATATCTTGCAGCAAAGAGTGGCATGGTGGCCAAGCGGTAAGGTGTCGGTCTTGTAAACCGAAGATCATGGGTTCAAATCCCATCTGTGCCTTACTGAAAGATACCTGTTACCAAGAAAGGTTTTTTTTTCTCTGGAGGACTTTGAAGAATTTTTTTTCTTCTCAAAATGGCAACCCTGCTATGATATTGTAAGGGGATGTGTCTCTGAGCTACTACTTGAAATGCATGCGGTCTGAAGTTAATCCCCAAATTCTCTGATGAGTATATTTAGTTGTGAAATTAGCTTTTGCACAACTCTACTTTCCAGAATGTTGACATTTTAAGAAGGAAATAGATGTGCTAAGTCATCTGTTTTTGTAAACTGAAGCACATGGGTTCAATCCTTGTTCGACGTTTATGGAAGCTAGATGATATTATGGAAATGTACTTTCATTAGAACAGTGTAAAGAAAAGGTCAATTGTATTGATATGGCCACTACGACCTGTATGCTGTAGTCGGCTGGCCCTCGCTACATATTCATCGCCAGACCGACTCGCTCCAGGTCATCTTTTTAGTCTATGCTAGGTAAAGCTCCGCCTTATCTCAGCTCACTGGTCACGATAACAACACCCACCCGTAGCACGCGCTCCAGCAGGTATATCTCACTGGTCATCCCCCAAAGCCAACACCTCCTTTGGCCGCCTTTCCTTACAGTTCTCTGCTGACAATGACTGGAACGAATTGCAAAAATCGCTGAAGCTGGAGACATATTCCCTCACTAACTTTCAGTGTTGCCAACTTAGCGACTTAGTCACTGTATTTAGCAAGTATGAATACTTGCAGACATTTTAATTTTTCTCACTTTTTGTCTCTTCCACAATGTTATTCCTCACTCCTACAGTGTCCATCACAATTACATGCACAATTATGCAAATTAGGTGATGACATCATTTAGCAACTTCTAGCGACTTTTAGGACAGCCAATAGCTACTTTCCTTACTGAGGTGTTGGCAACACTGCTAACTTTAAACATTGGCTATCTGAGCAGCTAACTGATCGCTGCAGCTGTACAAAGCCCATCTGTAAATAGCCCACCCAATCTACCTACCTAATCCCCATATTGTTTTAATTTACTTTGCTCTTTGCACACCAATATTTCTACTTGCACATCATCATCTGCTCATCTATCACTCCAGTGTTAATTTGCTAAATTGTAAAAACTTCGCTACAATGGCCTATTTATTGCCTTACCTCCATTTGCACGCACTGTATATAGACTTTCTTTTTCTTCTTCTATTGTGTTATTGACTGTACGCTTGTTTATTCCATCTGTAACTCTGTGTTGTTGTTTGTGTTGCGCTGCTTTGCTTTATCTTGGCCAGGTCGCAGTTGAATATGAAAACTTGTTCTCAACTGGCTTACCTGGATAATTATAGGTGAAATTTAAAAAAATAAGAAACATATTTTTCTTTCACAGAAAGGGGATGTAGCTCAGTGGTAGAGCGCATGCTTTGCATGTATGAGGTCCTGGGTTCAATCCCCAGCTTCTCCATAACATTTTTTTGCAATGACCCATCTCCTTCTTTCCAGAATGTTGAAATTCTCAGCAGGAAACAGAGATGTGCTGAATAATTGCGCTTGTAATCTGAAGGACATGTGTTCAATCCCTGTTCGTACATTTATGGAACAGAAGTGGCATGGTTGCCAACTTCAATTGCATCATTTTCAAAAACTGAAGTTCATGGGTTAGATGACTGTCCATACTTGCTTGTATTTAGAATTGCTGCTATCATTTCATTGTAGTTTCAATGGAGTGGTGTATATAAAAAGTACATTGTATTAATATTGCATTTTATCTGCAAATAAAATGGTATCGAAGCTCAGAAGGGGAGTGCATGCTATTTATGTATGAGGTCCTTGGTTCAATCCCAAGGTTCTCCACTGAGTTTAGTTGTGTGCCAAATTCACATTACACAACTCCTACTTTCCAGAATGTTGATTAATATCTTGCAGCAAAGAGTGGCATGGTGGCCAAGCGGTAAGGTGTCGGTCTTGTAAACCGAAGATCATGGGTTCAAATCCCATCTGTGCCTTACTGAAAGATACCTGTTACCAAGAAAGGTTTTTTTCTCTGGAGGACTTTGAAGAATTTTTTTCTTCTCAAAATGGCAACCCTGCTATGATATTGTAAGGGGATGTGTCTCTGAGCTACTACTTGAAATGCATGCGGTCTGAAGTTAATCCCCAAATTCTCTGATGAGTATATTTAGTTGTGAAATTAGCTTTTGCACAACTCTACTTTCCAGAATGTTGACATTTTAAGAAGGAAATAGATGTGCTAAGTCATCTGTTTTTGTAAACTGAAGCACATGGGTTCAATCCTTGTTCGACGTTTATGGAAGCTAGATGATATTATGGAAATGTACTTTCATTAGAACAGTGTAAAGAAAAGGTCAATTGTATTGATATGGCCACTACGACCTGTATGCTGTAGTCGGCTGGCCCTCGCTACATATTCATCGCCAGACCGACTCGCTCCAGGTCATCTTTTTAGTCTATGCTAGGTAAAGCTCCGCCTTATCTCAGCTCACTGGTCACGATAACAACACGTATATCTCACTGGTCATCCCCCAAAGCCAACACCTCCTTTGGCCGCCTTTCCTTACAGTTCTCTGCTGACAATGACTGGAACGAATTGCAAAAATCGCTGAAGCTGGAGACATATTCCCTCACTAACTTTCAGTGTTGCCAACTTAGCGACTTAGTCACTGTATTTAGCAAGTATGAATACTTGCAGACATTTTAATTTTTCTCACTTTTTGTCTCTTCCACAATGTTATTCCTCACTCCTACAGTGTCCATCACAATTACATGCACAATTATGCAAATTAGGTGATGACATCATTTAGCAACTTCTAGCGACTTTTAGGACAGCCAATAGCTACTTTCCTTACTGAGGTGTTGGCAACACTGCTAACTTTAAACATTGGCTATCTATTTCTACTTGCACATCATCATCTGCTCATCTATCACTCCAGTGTTAATTTGCTAAATTGTAAAAACTTCGCTACAATGGCCTATTTATTGCCTTACCTTACATTTACAGGTGCCGTTCCCCTCACAGCTCCGTAGGCAAGCACCATGGTCTTGTAGCGGATGCGAGCTTCAACTGGAAGCCAGTGGAGAGAACGGAGGAGCGGGGTGACGTGAGAGAACTTGGGAAGGTTGAACACCAGACGGGCTGCGGCGTTCTGGATGAGTTGAAGGGGTTTAATGGCACAGGCAGGGAGCCCAGCCAACAGCGAGTTGCAGTAATCCAGACGGGAGATGACAAGTGCCTGGATTAGGACCTGCGCCGCTTCCTGTGTGAGGCAGGGTCGTACTCTGCGGATGTTGTAGAGCATGAACCTACAGGAACGGGCCACCGCCTTGATGTTAGTTGAGAACGACAGGGTGTTGTCCAGGATCACGCCAAGGTTCTTGGCGCTCTGGGAGGAGGACACAATGGAGTTGTCAACCGTGATGGCGAGATCATGGAACGGGCAGTCCTTCCCCCGGGAGGAAGAGCAGCTCCGTCTTGCCGAGGTTCAGCTTGAGGTGGTGATCCGTCATCCACACTGATATGTCTGCCAGACATGCAGAGATGCGATTCGCCACCTGGTCATCAGAAGGGGGAAAGGAGAAGATTAATTGTGTGTCGTCTGCATAGCAATGATAAGAGAGACCATGTGAGGTTATGACAGAGCCAAGTGACTTGGTGTATAGCGAGAATAGGAGAGGGCCAAGAACAGAGCCCTGGGGGACACCAGTGGTGAGAGCGCGTGGTGAGGAGACAGATTCTCGCCACGCCACCTGGTAGGAGCGACCTGTCAGGTAGGACGCAATCCAAGCGTGGGCCGCGCCGGAGATGCCCAACTCGGAGAGGGTGGAGAGGAGGATCTGATGGTTCACAGTATCGAAGGCAGCCGATAGATCTAGAAGGATGAGAGCAGAGGAGAGAGAGTTAGCTTTAGCAGTGCGGAGCGCCTCCGTGATACAGAGGAGAGCAGTCTCAGTTGAATGACTAGTCTTGAAACCTGACTGATTTGGATCAAGAAGGTCATTAGACGGAAGGGATGTAGCCAACGGTCAGGGATGAGTTGATGAGCGAGGTGAGGTAAGGGAGAAGGTCTCCGGAAATGGTCTGGAGAAAGAGAGGAGGGGATAGGGTCAAGCGGGCAGGTTGTTGGGCGGCCGGCCGTCACAAGACGCGAGATTTCATCTGGAGAGAGAGGGGAGAAAGAGGTCAGAGCACAGGGTAGGGCAGTGTGAGCAGAACCAGCGGTGTCGTTTGACTTAGCAAACGAGGATCGGATGTCGTCGACCTTCTTTTCAAAATGGTTGACGAAGTCATCTGCAGAGAGGGAGGAGGGGGGGGGGGGGGGGCGGAGGATTCAGGAGGGAGGAGAAGGTGGCAAAGAGCTTCCTAGGGTTAGAGGCAGATGCTTGGAATTTAGCGTGGTAGAAAGTGGCTTTAGCAGCAGAGACAGAGGAGGAAAATGTAGAGAGGAGGGAGTGAAAGGATGCCAGGTCCGCAGGGAGGCGAGTTTTCCTCCATTTCCGCTCGGCTGCCCGGAGCCCTGTTCTGTGAGCTCGCAATGAGTCATCGAGCCACGGAGCGGGAGGGGAGGACCGAGCCGGCCTGGAGGATAGGGGACATAGAGAGTCAAGGGATGCAGAGAGGGAGGAGAGGAGGGTTGAGGAGGCAGAATCAGGAGATAGGTGGGAGAAGGTTTGAGCGGAGGGAAGAGATGATAGGATGGAAGAGGAGAGAGTAGCGGGGGAGAGAGAGCGAAGGTTGGGACGGCGCGATACCATCCGAGTAGGGGCAGTGTGGGAGGTGTTGGATGAGAGCGAGAGGGAAAAGGATACAAGGCAGTGGTCGGAGACTTGGAGGGGAGTTGCAATGAGGTTAGTGGAAGAACAGCATCTAGTAAAGATGAGGTCGAGCGTATTGCCTGCCTTGTGAGTAGGGGGGAAGGTGAGAGGGTGAGGTCAAAAGAGGAGAGGAGTGGAAAGAAGGAGGCAGAGAGGAAAGAGTCAAAGGTAGACGTGGGGAGGTTAAAGTCGCCCAGAACTGTGAGAGGTGAGCCGTCCTCAGGAAAGGAGCTTATCAAGGCATCAAGCTCATTGATGAACTCTCCGAGGGAACCTGGAGGGCGATAAATGATAAGGATGTTAAGCTTGAAAGGGCTAGTAACTGTGACAGCATGGAATTCAAAGGAGGCGATAGACAGATGGGTAAGGGGAGAAAGAGAGAATGACCACTTGGGAGAGATGAGGATCCCGGTGCCACCACCCCGCTGACCAGACGCTCTCGGGGTGTGCGAGAACACGTGGGCGGACGAAGAGAGAGCAGTAGGAGTAGCAGTGTTGTCTGTGGTGATCCATGTTTCCGTCAGTGCCAAGAAGTCGAGGGACTGGAGGGAGGCATAGGCTGAGATGAACTCTGCCTTGTTGACCGCAGATTGGCAGTTCCAGAGGCTACCGGAGACCTGGAACTCCACGTGGGTCGTGCGCGCTGGGACCACCAGAGTAGGGTGGCCGCGGCCACGCGGTGAGGAGCGTTTGTGTGGTCTGTGCAGAGAGGAGAGAACAGGGATAAACAGACACATAGTTGACAGGCTACAGAAGAGGCTACGCTAATGCAAAGGAGATTGGAATGACAAGTGGACTACACGTCTCGAATGTTCAGAAAGTTAAGCTACGTAGCAAGAATCTTATTGACTAAAATGATTAAAATGATACAGTACTGCTGAAGTAGGCCAGCTGGCAGTGGGTGCGTTGTTGACACTACACTAATCAAGTCGTTCCGTTGAGTGTAATAGTTTCTGCAGTGTTGCTATTCGGGGGCTAGCAGGCTAGCTAGCAGTGTTGTTTACGTTACGTTGCGTTAAAAGAACGACAATAGATGGCTAGCGAACCTAGAAAATCGCTCTAGACTACACAATTATCTTTGATACAAAGACGGCTATGTAGCTAGCTAAGTAGCTAGCTACGATCAAACAAATCAAACCGTTGTACTGTAATGAAATGAAGTGAAAATGTGATACAACCTGTGAATGCGACCGGGTAGTTGAGTTCTATACAGAAGACGTTGGCTAGCTGTTGGCTAGCTAGCAGAGTCACCTACGTTAAGGACGACAAATAGCTGGCTAGCTAACCTCGGTAAATTAAGATAATCACTCTAAGACTACACACTCTAAACCTAAACAACACAATTATCTTGGATACGATGATACGAAGACAGCAAAGACAGCTATGTAGCTAGCTAACACTAAACTAATCAAGTCGTTCAGTTGAGTGTAATAGTTTTCCCAGTGCAGCTAATCAGTGGACGTTAGCTAGCTGGCTAGTGAAGACTACGTTAGGACGGCGAAATACGATAATTACGCAATTATCTTTGATACAAAGACGGCCCATCCTGACAATTAACAATTCTTAAAATTCATATTTTTTCATGATTCTGTAACATAACGTCTGATATGTCTGATGGAAACATGCAGATCTTAAGATACAAAGAAAAATCAACAAAAAACGTTAAAAGCTAATGAAAGATATAGTAAAAAACATTTTTTTAATGGAATTTGAGTAACTTTTTGAATTCTAAACTAGGCATATGATGACATGTGTCGAACGATTATTCGCATTTCATGTGTTGTCTGTTCTCAAACTATGACATCTATCAAACGATTAATCACTGTTCATGTGTTTTCTTTTCACCATTTGGAGAATTTTTCGGTATTAGAGCTACTTTTTTAAGGCAAAAGCTGTGTCAGAAGAGGGATTTGAACCCTCGCCTCCAATCGGAGACCAGAATACCCCTGTAACTAGGAAGGATTCTCACCTTGAGTCTGGCGCCTTAGACCACTCGGCCATCCTGACAATTAAAAATTCTTAAAATTCATATTTTTTCATGATTCTGTAACATAACGTCTGATATGTCTGATGGAAACATGCAGATCTTAAGATACAAAGAAAAATCAACAAAAAACGTTAAAAGCTAATGAAAGATATAGTAAAAAACATTTTTTTAATGGAATTTGAGTAACTTTTTGAATTCTAAACTAGGCATATGATGACATGTGTCGAACGATTATTCGCATTTCATGTGTTGTCTGTTCTCAAACTATGACATATATCAAACGATTAATCACTGTTCATGTGTTTTCTTTTCACCATTTGGAGAATTTTTCGGTATTGACAAAGAGCTACTTTTTTAAGGCAAAAGCTGTGTCAGAAGAGGGATTTGAACCCTCGCCTCCAATCGGAGACCAGAATACCCCTGTAACTAGGAAGGATTCTCACCTTGAGTCTGGCGCCTTAGACCACTCGGCCATCCTGACAATTAAAAATCCTTAAAATTCATATTTTTTCATGATTCTGTAACATAACGTCTGATATGTCTGATGGAAACATGCAGATCTTAAGATACAAAGAAAAATAAACAAAAAACGTTAAAAGCTAATGAAAGATATAGTAAAAAACATTTTTTTATGGAATTTGAGTAACTTTTTGAATTCTAAACTAGGCATATGATGACATGTGTCGAACGATTATTCGCATTTCATGTGTTGTCTGTTCTCAAACTATGGCATCTATCAAACGATTAATCACTGTTCATGTGTTTTCTTTTCACCATTTGGAGAATTTTTCGGTATTGACAAAGAGCTACTTTTTTAAGGCAAAAGCCGTGTCAGAAGAGGGATTTGAACCCTCGCCTCCAATCGGAGACCAGAATACCCCTGTAACTAGGAAGGATTCTCACCTTGAGTCTGGCGCCTTAGACCACTCGGCCATCCTGACAATTAAAAATCTTAAAATTCATATTTTTTCATGATTCTATAACATAACGTCTGATATGTCTGATGGAAACATGCAGATCTTAAGATACAAAGAAAAATCAACAAAAAACGTTAAAAGCTAATGAAAGATATAGTAAAAAACATTTTTTTAATGGAATTTGAGTAACTTTTTGAATTCTAAACTAGGCATATGATGACATGTGTCGAACGATTATTCGCATTTCATGTGTTGTCTGTTCTCAAACTATGGCATCTATCAAACGATTAATCACTGTTCATGTGTTTTCTTTTCACCATTTGGAGAATTTTTCGGTATTGACAAAGAGCTACTTTTTTAAGGCAAAAGCCGTGTCAGAAGAGGGATTTGAACCCTCGCCTCCAATCGGAGACCAGAATACCCCTGTAACTAGGAAGGATTCTCACCTTGAGTCTGGCGCCTTAGACCACTCGGCCATCCTGACAATTAAAAATTCTTAAAATTCATATTTTTTCATGATTCTATAACATAACGTCTGATATGTCTGATGGAAACATGCAGATCTTAAGATACAAAGAAAAATAAACAAAAAACGTTAAAAGCTAATGAAAGATATAGTAAAAAACATTTTTTTAATGGAATTTGAGTAACTTTTTGAATTCTAAACTAGGCATATGATGACATGTGTCGAACGATTATTCGCATTTCATGTGTTGTCTGTTCTCAAACTATGGCATCTATCAAACGATTAATCACTGTTCATGTGTTTTCTTTTCACCATTTGGAGAATTTTTCGGTATTGACAAAGAGCTACATTTTTAAGGCAAAAGCTGTGTCAGAAGAGGGATTTGAACCCTCGCCTCCAATCGGAGACCAGAATACCCTGTAACTAGGAAGGATTCTCACCTTGAGTCTGGCGCCTTAGACCACTCGGCCATCCTGACAATTAAAAATCTTTAAATTCATATTTTTTCATGATTCTATAACATAACGTCTGATATGTCTGATGGAAACATGCAGATCTTAAGATACAAAGAAAAAAATCAACAAAAAACGTTAAAAGCTAATGAAAGATATAGTAAAAAACATTTTTTAATGGAATTTGAGTAACTTTTGAATTCTAAACTAGGCATATGATGACATGTGTCGAACGATTATTCGCATTTCATGTGTTGTCTGTTCTCAAACTATGACATCTATCAAACGATTAATCACTGTTCATGTGTTTTCTTTTCACCATTTGGAGAATTTTTCGGTATTGACAAAGAGCTACTTTTTTAAGGCAAAAGCTGTGTCAGAAGAGGGATTTGAACCCTCGCCTCCAATCGGAGACCAGAATACCCCTGTAACTAGGAAGGATTCTCACCTTGAGTCTGGCGCCTTAGACCACTCGGCCATCCTGACAATTAAAAATCCTTAAAATTCATATTTTTTCATGATTCTATAACATAACGTCTGATATGTCTGATGGAAACATGCAGATCTTAAGATACAAAGAAAAATAAACAAAAAACGTTAAAAGCTAATGAAAGATATAGTAAAAAACATTTTTTTATGGAATTTGAGTAACTTTTTGAATTCTAAACTAGGCATATGATGACATGTGTCGAACGATTATTCGCATTTCATGTGTTGTCTGTTCTCAAACTATGGCATCTATCAAACGATTAATCACTGTTCATGTGTTTTCTTTTCACCATTTGGAGAATTTTTCGGTATTGACAAAGAGCTACTTTTTTAAGGCAAAAGCTGTGTCAGAAGAGGGATTTGAACCCTCGCCTCCAATCGGAGACCAGAATACCCCTGTAACTAGGAAGGATTCTCACCTTGAGTCTGGCGCCTTAGACCACTCGGCCATCCTGACAATTAAAAATCCTTAAAATTCATATTTTTTCATGATTCTATAACATAACGTCTGATATGTCTGATGGAAACATGCAGATCTTAAGATACAAAGAAAAAAACAAAAAACGTTAAAAGCTAATGAAAGATATAGTAAAAAACATTTTTTTAATGGAATTTGAGTAACTTTTTGAATTCTAAACTAGGCATATGATGACATGTGTCGAACGATTATTCGCATTTCATGTGTTGTCTGTTCTCAAACTATGGCATCTATCAAACGATTAATCACTGTTCATGTGTTTTCTTTTCACCATTTGGAGAATTTTTCGGTATTGACAAAGAGCTACTTTTTTAAGGCAAAAGCTGTGTCAGAAGAGGGATTTGAACCCTCGCCTCCAATCGGAGACCAGAATACCCCTGTAACTAGGAAGGATTCTCACCTTGAGTCTGGCGCCTTAGACCACTCGGCCATCCTGACAATTAAAAATCTTAAAATTCATATTTTTTCATGATTCTATAACATAACGTCTGATATGTCTGATGGAAACATGCAGATCTTAAGATACAAAGAAAAATAAACAAAAAACGTTAAAAGCTAATGAAAGATATAGTAAAAACTTTTTTAATGGAATTTGAGTAACTTTTGAATTCTAAACTAGGCATATGATGACATGTGTCGAACGATTATTCGCATTTCATGTGTTGTCTGTTCTCAAACTATGGCATCTATCAAACGATTAATCACTGTTCATGTGTTTTCTTTTCACCATTTGGAGAATTTTTCGGTATTGACAAAGAGCTACTTTTTTAAGGCAAAAGCTGTGTCAGAAGAGGGATTTGAACCCTCGCCTCCAATCGGAGACCAGAATACCCCTGTAACTAGGAAGGATTCTCACCTTGAGTCTGGCGCCTTAGACCACTCGGCCATCCTGACAATTAAAAATCCTTAAAATTCATATTTTTTCATGATTCTATAACATAACGTCTGATATGTCTGATGGAAACATGCAGATCTTAAGATACAAAGAAAAATAAACAAAAAACGTTAAAAGCTAATGAAAGATATAGTAAAAAACATTTTTTAATGGAATTTGAGTAACTTTTTGAATTCTAAACTAGGCATATGATGACATGTGTCGAACGATTATTCGCATTTCATGTGTTGTCTGTTCTCAAACTATGGCATCTATCAAACGATTAATCACTGTTCATGTGTTTTCTTTTCACCATTTGGAGAATTTTTCGGTATTGACAAAGAGCTACTTTTTTAAGGCAAAAGCTGTGTCAGAAGAGGGATTTGAACCCTCGCCTCCAATCGGAGACCAGAATACCCCTGTAACTAGGAAGGATTCTCACCTTGAGTCTGGCGCCTTAGACCACTCGGCCATCCTGACAATTAAAAATCCTTAAAATTCATATTTTTTCATGATTCTATAACATAACGTCTGATATGTCTGATGGAAACATGCAGATCTTAAGATACAAAGAAAAATAAACAAAAAACGTTAAAAGCTAATGAAAGATATAGTAAAAAACATTTTTTTAATGGAATTTGAGTAACTTTTTGAATTCTAAACTAGGCATATGATGACATGTGTCGAACGATTATTCGCATTTCATGTGTTGTCTGTTCTCAAACTATGGCATCTATCAAACGATTAATCACTGTTCATGTGTTTTCTTTTCACCATTTGGAGAATTTTTCGGTATTGACAAAGAGCTACTTTTTTAAGGCAAAAGCTGTGTCAGAAGAGGGATTTGAACCCTCGCCTCCAATCGGAGACCAGAATACCCCTGTAACTAGGAAGGATTCTCACCTTGAGTCTGGCGCCTTAGACCACTCGGCCATCCTGACAATTAAAAATCCTTAAAATTCATATTTTTTCATGATTCTATAACATAACGTCTGATATGTCTGATGGAAACATGCAGATCTTAAGATACAAAGAAAAATAAACAAAAAACGTTAAAAGCTAATGAAAGATATAGTAAAAAACATTTTTTAATGGAATTTGAGTAACTTTTTGAATTCTAAACTAGGCATATGATGACATGTGTCGAACGATTATTCGCATTTCATGTGTTGTCTGTTCTCAAACTATGACATCTATCAACGATTAATCACTGTTCATGTGTTTTCTTTTCACCATTTGGAGAATTTTTCGGTATTGACAAAGAGCTACTTTTTTAAGGCAAAAGCTGTGTCAGAAGAGGGATTTGAACCCTCGCCTCCAATCGGAGACCAGAATACCCCTGTAACTAGGAAGGATTCTCACCTTGAGTCTGGCGCCTTAGACCACTCGGCCATCCTGACAATTAAAAATCCTTAAAATTCATATTTTTTCATGATTCTATAACATAACGTCTGATATGTCTGATGGAAACATGCAGATCTTAAGATACAAAGAAAAATAAACAAAAAACGTTAAAAGCTAATGAAAGATATAGTAAAAAACATTTTTTTATGGAATTTGAGTAACTTTTTGAATTCTAAACTAGGCATATGATGACATGTGTCGAACGATTATTCGCATTTCATGTGTTGTCTGTTCTCAAACTATGGCATCTATCAAACGATTAATCACTGTTCATGTGTTTTCTTTTCACCATTTGGAGAATTTTTCGGTATTGACAAAGAGCTACTTTTTTAAGGCAAAAGCTGTGTCAGAAGAGGGATTTGAACCCTCGCCTCCAATCGGAGACCAGAATACCCCTGTAACTAGGAAGGATTCTCACCTTGAGTCTGGCGCCTTAGACCACTCAGCCATCCTGACAATTAAAAATCCTTAAAATTCATATTTTTTCATGATTCTATAACATAACGTCTGATATGTCTGATGGAAACATGCAGATCTTAAGATACAAAGAAAAATAAACAAAAAACGTTAAAAGCTAATGAAAGATATAGTAAAAAATTTTTTTAATGGAATTTGAGTAACTTTTTGAATTCTAAACTAGGCATATGATGACATGTGTCGAACGATTATTCGCATTTCATGTGTTGTCTGTTCTCAAACTATGGCATCTATCAAACGATTAATCACTGTTCATGTGTTTTCTTTTCACCATTTGGAGAATTTTTCGGTATTGACAAAGAGCTACTTTTTTTAAGGCAAAAGCTGTGTCAGAAGAGGGATTTGAACCCTCGCCTCCAATCGGAGACCAGAATACCCTGTAACTAGGAAGGATTCTCACCTTGAGTCTGGCGCCTTAGACCACTCGGCCATCCTGACAATTAAAAATCCTTAAAATTCATATTTTTTCATGATTCTATAACATAACGTCTGATATGTCTGATGGAAACATGCAGATCTTAAGATACAAAGAAAAATAAACAAAAAACGTTAAAAGCTAATGAAAGATATAGTAAAAAACATTTTTTTAATGGAATTTGAGTAACTTTTTGAATTCTAAACTAGGCATATGATGACATGTGTCGAACGATTATTCGCATTTCATGTGTTGTCTGTTCTCAAACTATGGCATCTATCAAACGATTAATCACTGTTCATGTGTTTTCTTTTCACCATTTGGAGAATTTTTCGGTATTGACAAAGAGCTACTTTTTTAAGGCAAAAGCTGTGTCAGAAGAGGGATTTGAACCCTCGCCTCCAATCGGAGACCAGAATACCCCTGTAACTAGGAAGGATTCTCACCTTGAGTCTGGCGCCTTAGACCACTCGGCCATCCTGACAATTAAAAATCCTTAAAATTCATATTTTTTCATGATTCTATAACATAACGTCTGATATGTCTGATGGAAACATGCAGATCTTAAGATACAAAGAAAAATAAACAAAAAACGTTAAAAGCTAATGAAAGATATAGTAAAAAACATTTTTTTAATGGAATTTGAGTAACTTTTTGAATTCTAAACTAGGCATATGATGACATGTGTCGAACGATTATTCGCATTTCATGTGTTGTCTGTTCTCAAACTATGGCATCTATCAAACGATTAATCACTGTTCATGTGTTTTCTTTTCACCATTTGGAGAATTTTTCGGTATTGACAAAGAGCTACTTTTTTAAGGCAAAAGCTGTGTCAGAAGAGGGATTTGAACCCTCGCCTCCAATCGGAGACCAGAATACCCTGTAACTAGGAAGGATTCTCACCTTGAGTCTGGCGCCTTAGACCACTCGGCCATCCTGACAATTAAAAATCCTTAAAATTCATATTTTTTCATGATTCTATAACATAACGTCTGATATGTCTGATGGAAACATGCAGATCTTAAGATACAAAGAAAAATAAACAAAAAACGTTAAAAGCTAATGAAAGATATAGTAAAAAACATTTTTTTAATGGAATTTGAGTAACTTTTTGAATTCTAAACTAGGCATATGATGACATGTGTCGAACGATTATTCGCATTTCATGTGTTGTCTGTTCTCAAACTATGGCATCTATCAAACGATTAATCACTGTTCATGTGTTTTCTTTTCACCATTTGGAGAATTTTTCGGTATTGACAAAGAGCTACTTTTTTAAGGCAAAAGCTGTGTCAGAAGAGGGATTTGAACCCTCGCCTCCAATCGGAGACCAGAATACCCCTGTAACTAGGAAGGATTCTCACCTTGAGTCTGGCGCCTTAGACCACTCGGCCATCCTGACAATTAAAAATCCTTAAAATTCATATTTTTTCATGATTCTATAACATAACGTCTGATATGTCTGATGGAAACATGCAGATCTTAAGATACAAAGAAAAATAAACAAAAAACGTTAAAAGCTAATGAAAGATATAGTAAAAAACATTTTTTAATGGAATTTGAGTAACTTTTTGAATTCTAAACTAGGCATATGATGACATGTGTCGAACGATTATTCGCATTTCATGTGTTGTCTGTTCTCAAACTATGGCATCTATCAAACGATTAATCACTGTTCATGTGTTTTCTTTTCACCATTTGGAGAATTTTTCGGTATTGACAAAGAGCTACTTTTTTAAGGCAAAAGCTGTGTCAGAAGAGGGATTTGAACCCTCGCCTCCAATCGGAGACCAGAATACCCCTGTAACTAGGAAGGATTCTCACCTTGAGTCTGGCGCCTTAGACCACTCGGCCATCCTGACAATTAAAAATCCTTAAAATTCATATTTTTTCATGATTCTATAACATAACGTCTGATATGTCTGATGGAAACATGCAGATCTTAAGATACAAAGAAAAATAAACAAAAAACGTTAAAAGCTAATGAAAGATATAGTAAAAAACATTTTTTAATGGAATTTGAGTAACTTTTTGAATTCTAAACTAGGCATATGATGACATGTGTCGAACGATTATTCGCATTTCATGTGTTGTCTGTTCTCAAACTATGGCATCTATCAAACGATTAATCACTGTTCATGTGTTTTCTTTTCACCATTTGGAGAATTTTTCGGTATTGACAAAGAGCTACTTTTTTAAGGCAAAAGCTGTGTCAGAAGAGGGATTTGAACCCTCGCCTCCAATCGGAGACCAGAATACCCTGTAACTAGGAAGGATTCTCACCTTGAGTCTGGCGCCTTAGACCACTCGGCCATCCTGACAATTAAAAATCCTTAAAATTCATATTTTTTCATGATTCTATAACATAACGTCTGATATGTCTGATGGAAACATGCAGATCTTAAGATACAAAGAAAAATAAACAAAAAACGTTAAAAGCTAATGAAAGATATAGTAAAAAACATTTTTTTAATGGAATTTGAGTAACTTTTTGAATTCTAAACTAGGCATATGATGACATGTGTCGAACGATTATTCGCATTTCATGTGTTGTCTGTTCTCAAACTATGGCATCTATCAAACGATTAATCACTGTTCATGTGTTTTCTTTTCACCATTTGGAGAATTTTTCGGTATTGACAAAGAGCTACTTTTTTAAGGCAAAAGCTGTGTCAGAAGAGGGATTTGAACCCTCGCCTCCAATCGGAGACCAGAATACCCATGTAACTAGGAAGGATTCTCACCTTGAGTCTGGCGCCTTAGACCACTCGGCCATCCTGACAATTAAAAATCCTTAAAATTCATATTTTTTCATGATTCTATAACTTAACGTCTGATATGTCTGATGGAAACATGCAGATCTTAAGATACAAAGAAAAATAAACAAAAAACGTTAAAAGCTAATGAAAGATATAGTAAAAAACATTTTTTAATGGAATTTGAGTAACTTTTTGAATTCTAAACTAGGCATATGATGACATGTGTCGAACGATTATTCGCATTTCATGTGTTGTCTGTTCTCAAACTATGGCATCTATCAAACGATTAATCACTGTTCATGTGTTTTCTTTTCACCATTTGGAGAATTTTTCGGTATTGACAAAGAGCTACTTTTTTAAGGCAAAAGCTGTGTCAGAAGAGGGATTTGAACCCTCGCCTCCAATCGGAGACCAGAATACCCATGTAACTAGGAAGGATTCTCACCTTGAGTCTGGCGCCTTAGACCACTCGGCCATCCTGACAATTAAAAATCCTTAAAATTCATATTTTTTCATGATTCTATAACTTAACGTCTGATATGTCTGATGGAAACATGCAGATCTTAAGATACAAAGAAAAATAAACAAAAAACGTTAAAAGCTAATGAAAGATATAGTAAAAAACATTTTTTTAATGGAATTTGAGTAACTTTTTGAATTCTAAACTAGGCATATGATGACATGTGTCGAACGATTATTCGCATTTCATGTGTTGTCTGTTCTCAAACTATGGCATCTATCAAACGATTAATCACTGTTCATGTGTTTTCTTTTCACCATTTGGAGAATTTTTCGGTATTGACAAAGAGCTACTTTTTTAAGGCAAAAGCTGTGTCAGAAGAGGGATTTGAACCCTCGCCTCCAATCGGAGACCAGAATACCCATGTAACTAGGAAGGATTCTCACCTTGAGTCTGGCGCCTTAGACCACTCGGCCATCCTGACAATTAAAAATCCTTAAAATTCATATTTTTTCATGATTCTATAACTTAACGTCTGATATGTCTGATGGAAACATGCAGATCTTAAGATACAAAGAAAAATAAACAAAAAACGTTAAAAGCTAATGAAAGATATAGTAAAAAACATTTTTTAATGGAATTTGAGTAACTTTTTGAATTCTAAACTAGGCATATGATGACATGTTCGAACGATTATTCGCATTTCATGTGTTGTCTGTTCTCAAACTATGGCATCTATCAAACGATTAATCACTGTTCATGTGTTTTCTTTTCACCATTTGGAGAATTTTTCGGTATTGACAAAGAGCTACTTTTTTAAGGCAAAAGCTGTGTCAGAAGAGGGATTTGAACCCTCGCCTCCAATCGGAGACCAGAATACCCATGTAACTAGGAAGGATTCTCACCTTGAGTCTGGCGCCTTAGACCACTCGGCCATCCTGACAATTAAAAATCCTTAAAATTCATATTTTTTCATGATTCTATAACTTAACGTCTGATATGTCTGATGGAAACATGCAGATCTTAAGATACAAAGAAAAATAAACAAAAAACGTTAAAAGCTAATGAAAGATATAGTAAAAAACATTTTTTTAATGGAATTTGAGTAACTTTTTGAATTCTAAACTAGGCATATGATGACATGTGTCGAACGATTATTCGCATTTCATGTGTTGTCTGTTCTCAAACTATGGCATCTATCAAACGATTAATCACTGTTCATGTGTTTTCTTTTCACCATTTGGAGAATTTTTCGGTATTGACAAAGAGCTACTTTTTTAAGGCAAAAGCTGTGTCAGAAGAGGGATTTGAACCCTCGCCTCCAATCGGAGACCAGAATACCCATGTAACTAGGAAGGATTCTCACCTTGAGTCTGGCGCCTTAGACCACTCGGCCATCCTGACAATTAAAAATCCTTAAAATTCATATTTTTTCATGATTCTATAACTTAACGTCTGATATGTCTGATGGAAACATGCAGATCTTAAGATACAAAGAAAAATAAACAAAAAACGTTAAAAGCTAATGAAAGATATAGTAAAAAACATTTTTTTAATGGAATTTGAGTAACTTTTTGAATTCTAAACTAGGCATATGATGACATGTGTCGAACGATTATTCGCATTTCATGTGTTGTCTGTTCTCAAACTATGGCATCTATCAAACGATTAATCACTGTTCATGTGTTTCTTTTTTCACCATTTGGAGAATTTTTCGGTATTGACAAAGAGCTACTTTTTTAAGGCAAAAGCTGTGTCAGAAGAGGGATTTGAACCCTCGCCTCCAATCGGAGACCAGAATACCCATGTAACTAGGAAGGATTCTCACCTTGAGTCTGGCGCCTTAGACCACTCGGCCATCCTGACAATTAAAAATCCTTAAAATTCATATTTTTTCATGATTCTATAACTTAACGTCTGATATGTCTGATGGAAACATGCAGATCTTAAGATACAAAGAAAAATAAACAAAAAACGTTAAAAGCTAATGAAAGATATAGTAAAAAACATTTTTTAATGGAATTTGAGTAACTTTTTGAATTCTAAACTAGGCATATGATGACATGTGTCGAACGATTATTCGCATTTCATGTGTTGTCTGTTCTCAAACTATGGCATCTATCAAACGATTAATCACTGTTCATGTGTTTTCTTTTCACCATTTGGAGAATTTTTCGGTATTGACAAAGAGCTACTTTTTTAAGGCAAAAGCTGTGTCAGAAGAGGGATTTGAACCCTCGCCTCCAATCGGAGACCAGAATACCCATGTAACTAGGAAGGATTCTCACCTTGAGTCTGGCGCCTTAGACCACTCGGCCATCCTGACAATTAAAAATCCTTAAAATTCATATTTTTTCATGATTCTATAACTTAACGTCTGATATGTCTGATGGAAACATGCAGATCTTAAGATACAAAGAAAAATAAACAAAAAACGTTAAAAGCTAATGAAAGATATAGTAAAAAACATTTTTTTAATGGAATTTGAGTAACTTTTTGAATTCTAAACTAGGCATATGATGACATGTGTCGAACGATTATTCGCATTTCATGTGTTGTCTGTTCTCAAACTATGGCATCTATCAAACGATTAATCACTGTTCATGTGTTTTCTTTTCACCATTTGGAGAATTTTTCGGTATTGACAAAGAGCTACTTTTTTAAGGCAAAAGCTGTGTCAGAAGAGGGATTTGAACCCTCGCCTCCAATCGGAGACCAGAATACCCATGTAACTAGGAAGGATTCTCACCTTGAGTCTGGCGCCTTAGACCACTCGGCCATCCTGACAATTAAAAATCCTTAAAATTCATATTTTTTCATGATTCTATAACTTAACGTCTGATATGTCTGATGGAAACATGCAGATCTTAAGATACAAAGAAAAATAAACAAAAAACGTTAAAAGCTAATGAAAGATATAGTAAAAAACATTTTTTAATGGAATTTGAGTAACTTTTTGAATTCTAAACTAGGCATATGATGACATGTGTCGAACGATTATTCGCATTTCATGTGTTGTCTGTTCTCAAACTATGGCATCTATCAAACGATTAATCACTGTTCATGTGTTTTCTTTTCACCATTTGGAGAATTTTTCGGTATTGACAAAGAGCTACTTTTTTAAGGCAAAAGCTGTGTCAGAAGAGGGATTTGAACCCTCGCCTCCAATCGGAGACCAGAATACCCCTGTAACTAGGAAGGATTCTCACCTTGAGTCTGGCGCCTTAGACCACTCGGCCATCCTGACAATTAAAAATCCTTAAAATTCATATTTTTTCATGATTCTATAACTTAACGTCTGATATGTCTGATGGAAACATGCAGATCTTAAGATACAAAGAAAAATAAACAAAAAACGTTAAAAGCTAATGAAAGATATAGTAAAAAACATTTTTTTAATGGAATTTGAGTAACTTTTTGAATTCTAAACTAGGCATATGATGACATGTGTCGAACGATTATTCGCATTTCATGTGTTGTCTGTTCTCAAACTATGGCATCTATCAAACGATTAATCACTGTTCATGTGTTTTCTTTTCACCATTTGGAGAATTTTTCGGTATTGACAAAGAGCTACTTTTTTAAGGCAAAAGCTGTGTCAGAAGAGGGATTTGAACCCTCGCCTCCAATCGGAGACCAGAATACCCTGTAACTAGGAAGGATTCTCACCTTGAGTCTGGCGCCTTAGACCACTCGGCCATCCTGACAATTAAAAATCCTTAAAATTCATATTTTTTCATGATTCTATAACTTAACGTCTGATATGTCTGATGGAAACATGCAGATCTTAAGATACAAAGAAAAATAAACAAAAAACGTTAAAAGCTAATGAAAGATATAGTAAAAAACATTTTTTTAATGGAATTTGAGTAACTTTTTGAATTCTAAACTAGGCATATGATGACATGTGTCGAACGATTATTCGCATTTCATGTGTTGTCTGTTCTCAAACTATGGCATCTATCAAACGATTAATCACTGTTCATGTGTTTTCTTTTCACCATTTGGAGAATTTTTCGGTATTGACAAAGAGCTACTTTTTTAAGGCAAAAGCTGTGTCAGAAGAGGGATTTGAACCCTCGCCTCCAATCGGAGACCAGAATACCCCTGTAACTAGGAAGGATTCTCACCTTGAGTCTGGCGCCTTAGACCACTCGGCCATCCTGACAATTAAAAATCCTTAAAATTCATATTTTTTCATGATTCTATAACATAACGTCTGATATGTCTGATGGAAACATGCAGATCTTAAGATACAAAGAAAAATAAACAAAAAACGTTAAAAGCTAATGAAAGATATAGTAAAAAACATTTTTTAATGGAATTTGAGTAACTTTTTGAATTCTAAACTAGGCATATGATGACATGTGTCGAACGATTATTCGCATTTCATGTGTTGTCTGTTCTCAAACTATGGCATCTATCAAACGATTAATCACTGTTCATGTGTTTTCTTTTCACCATTTGGAGAATTTTTCGGTATTGACAAAGAGCTACTTTTTTAAGGCAAAAGCTGTGTCAGAAGAGGGATTTGAACCCTCGCCTCCAATCGGAGACCAGAATACCCCTGTAACTAGGAAGGATTCTCACCTTGAGTCTGGCGCCTTAGACCACTCGGCCATCCTGACAATTAAAAATCCTTAAAATTCATATTTTTTCATGATTCTATAACATAACGTCTGATATGTCTGATGGAAACATGCAGATCTTAAGATACAAAGAAAAATAAACAAAAAACGTTAAAAGCTAATGAAAGATATAGTAAAAAACATTTTTTAATGGAATTTGAGTAACTTTTTGAATTCTAAACTAGGCATATGATGACATGTGTCGAACGATTATTCGCATTTCATGTGTTGTCTGTTCTCAAACTATGGCATCTATCAAACGATTAATCACTGTTCATGTGTTTTCTTTTCACCATTTGGAGAATTTTTCGGTATTGACAAAGAGCTACTTTTTTAAGGCAAAAGCTGTGTCAGAAGAGGGATTTGAACCCTCGCCTCCAATCGGAGACCAGAATACCCTGTAACTAGGAAGGATTCTCACCTTGAGTCTGGCGCCTTAGACCACTCGGCCATCCTGACAATTAAAAATCCTTAAAATTCATATTTTTTCATGATTCTATAACATAACGTCTGATATGTCTGATGGAAACATGCAGATCTTAAGATACAAAGAAAAATAACAAAAAACGTTAAAAGCTAATGAAAGATATAGTAAAAAACATTTTTTTATGGAATTTGAGTAACTTTTTGAATTCTAAACTAGGCATATGATGACATGTGTCGAACGATTATTCGCATTTCATGTGTTGTCTGTTCTCAAACTATGGCATCTATCAAACGATTAATCACTGTTCATGTGTTTTCTTTTCACCATTTGGAGAATTTTTCGGTATTGACAAAGAGCTACTTTTTTAAGGCAAAAGCTGTGTCAGAAGAGGGATTTGAACCCTCGCCTCCAATCGGAGACCAGAATACCCCTGTAACTAGGAAGGATTCTCACCTTGAGTCTGGCGCCTTAGACCACTCGGCCATCCTGACAATTAAAAATCCTTAAAATTCATATTTTTTCATGATTCTATAACATAACGTCTGATATGTCTGATGGAAACATGCAGATCTTAAGATACAAAGAAAAATAAACAAAAAACGTTAAAAGCTAATGAAAGATATAGTAAAAAAATTTTTTATGGAATTTGAGTAACTTTTTGAATTCTAAACTAGGCATATGATGACATGTGTCGAACGATTATTCGCATTTCATGTGTTGTCTGTTCTCAAACTATGGCATCTATCAAACGATTAATCACTGTTCATGTGTTTTCTTTTCACCATTTGGAGAATTTTTCGGTATTGACAAAGAGCTACTTTTTTAAGGCAAAAGCTGTGTCAGAAGAGGGATTTGAACCCTCGCCTCCAATCGGAGACCAGAATACCCCTGTAACTAGGAAGGATTCTCACCTTGAGTCTGGCGCCTTAGACCACTCGGCCATCCTGACAATTAAAAATCCTTAAAATTCATATTTTTTCATGATTCTATAACATAACGTCTGATATGTCTGATGGAAACATGCAGATCTTAAGATACAAAGAAAAATAAACAAAAAACGTTAAAAGCTAATGAAAGATATAGTAAAAAACATTTTTTAATGGAATTTGAGTAACTTTTTGAATTCTAAACTAGGCATATGATGACATGTGTCGAACGATTATTCGCATTTCATGTGTTGTCTGTTCTCAAACTATGGCATCTATCAAACGATTAATCACTGTTCATGTGTTTTCTTTTCACCATTTGGAGAATTTTTCGGTATTGACAAAGAGCTACTTTTTTAAGGCAAAAGCTGTGTCAGAAGAGGGATTTGAACCCTCGCCTCCAATCGGAGACCAGAATACCCCTGTAACTAGGAAGGATTCTCACCTTGAGTCTGGCGCCTTAGACCACTCGGCCATCCTGACAATTAAAAATCCTTAAAATTCATATTTTTTCATGATTCTATAACATAACGTCTGATATGTCTGATGGAAACATGCAGATCTTAAGATACAAAGAAAAATAAACAAAAAACGTTAAAAGCTAATGAAAGATATAGTAAAAAACATTTTTTTAATGGAATTTGAGTAACTTTTTGAATTCTAAACTAGGCATATGATGACATGTGTCGAACGATTATTCGCATTTCATGTGTTGTCTGTTCTCAAACTATGGCATCTATCAAACGATTAATCACTGTTCATGTGTTTTCTTTTCACCATTTGGAGAATTTTTCGGTATTGACAAAGAGCTACTTTTTTAAGGCAAAAGCTGTGTCAGAAGAGGGATTTGAACCCTCGCCTCCAATCGGAGACCAGAATACCCCTGTAACTAGGAAGGATTCTCACCTTGAGTCTGGCGCCTTAGACCACTCGGCCATCCTGACAATTAAAAATCTTAAAATTCATATTTTTTCATGATTCTATAACATAACGTCTGATATGTCTGATGGAAACATGCAGATCTTAAGATACAAAGAAAAATAAACAAAAAACGTTAAAAGCTAATGAAAGATATAGTAAAAAACATTTTTTTATGGAATTTGAGTAACTTTTTGAATTCTAAACTAGGCATATGATGACATGTGTCGAACGATTATTCGCATTTCATGTGTTGTCTGTTCTCAAACTATGGCATCTATCAAACGATTAATCACTGTTCATGTGTTTTCTTTTCACCATTTGGAGAATTTTTCGGTATTGACAAAGAGCTACTTTTTTAAGGCAAAAGCTGTGTCAGAAGAGGGATTTGAACCCTCGCCTCCAATCGGAGACCAGAATACCCCTGTAACTAGGAAGGATTCTCACCTTGAGTCTGGCGCCTTAGACCACTCGGCCATCCTGACAATTAAAAATCCTTAAAATTCATATTTTTTCATGATTCTATAACATAACGTCTGATATGTCTGATGGAAACATGCAGATCTTAAGATACAAAGAAAAATAAACAAAAAACGTTAAAAGCTAATGAAAGATATAGTAAAAAACATTTTTTAATGGAATTTGAGTAACTTTTTGAATTCTAAACTAGGCATATGATGACATGTGTCGAACGATTATTCGCATTTCATGTGTTGTCTGTTCTCAAACTATGGCATCTATCAAACGATTAATCACTGTTCATGTGTTTTCTTTTCACCATTTGGAGAATTTTTCGGTATTGACAAAGAGCTACTTTTTTAAGGCAAAAGCTGTGTCAGAAGAGGGATTTGAACCCTCGCCTCCAATCGGAGACCAGAATACCCCTGTAACTAGGAAGGATTCTCACCTTGAGTCTGGCGCCTTAGACCACTCGGCCATCCTGACAATTAAAAATCCTTAAAATTCATATTTTTTCATGATTCTATAACATAACGTCTGATATGTCTGATGGAAACATGCAGATCTTAAGATACAAAGAAAAATAAACAAAAAACGTTAAAAGCTAATGAAAGATATAGTAAAAAACATTTTTTTATGGAATTTGAGTAACTTTTTGAATTCTAAACTAGGCATATGATGACATGTGTCGAACGATTATTCGCATTTCATGTGTTGTCTGTTCTCAAACTATGGCATCTATCAAACGATTAATCACTGTTCATGTGTTTTCTTTTCACCATTTGGAGAATTTTTCGGTATTGACAAAGAGCTACTTTTTTAAGGCAAACTGTGTCAGAAGAGGGATTTGAACCCTCGCCTCCAATCGGAGACCAGAATACCCCTGTAACTAGGAAGGATTCTCACCTTGAGTCTGGCGCCTTAGACCACTCGGCCATCCTGACAATTAAAAATCCTTAAAATTCATATTTTTTCATGATTCTATAACATAACGTCTGATATGTCTGATGGAAACATGCAGATCTTAAGATACAAAGAAAAATAAACAAAAAACGTTAAAAGCTAATGAAAGATATAGTAAAAAACATTTTTTAATGGAATTTGAGTAACTTTTTGAATTCTAAACTAGGCATATGATGACATGTGTCGAACGATTATTCGCATTTCATGTGTTGTCTGTTCTCAAACTATGGCATCTATCAAACGATTAATCACTGTTCATGTGTTTTCTTTTCACCATTTGGAGAATTTTTCGGTATTGACAAAGAGCTACTTTTTTAAGGCAAAAGCTGTGTCAGAAGAGGGATTTGAACCCTCGCCTCCAATCGGAGACCAGAATACCCTGTAACTAGGAAGGATTCTCACCTTGAGTCTGGCGCCTTAGACCACTCGGCCATCCTGACAATTAAAAATCCTTAAAATTCATATTTTTTCATGATTCTATAACATAACGTCTGATATGTCTGATGGAAACATGCAGATCTTAAGATACAAAGAAAAATAAACAAAAAACGTTAAAAGCTAATGAAAGATATAGTAAAAAACATTTTTTTATGGAATTTGAGTAACTTTTTGAATTCTAAACTAGGCATATGATGACATGTGTCGAACGATTATTCGCATTTCATGTGTTGTCTGTTCTCAAACTATGACATCTATCAAACGATTAATCACTGTTCATGTGTTTTCTTTTCACCATTTGGAGAATTTTTCGGTATTGACAAAGAGCTACTTTTTTAAGGCAAAAGCTGTGTCAGAAGAGGGATTTGAACCCTCGCCTCCAATCGGAGACCAGAATACCCCTGTAACTAGGAAGGATTCTCACCTTGAGTCTGGCGCCTTAGACCACTCGGCCATCCTGACAATTAAAAATCTTAAAATTCATATTTTTTCATGATTCTATAACATAACGTCTGATATGTCTGATGGAAACATGCAGATCTTAAGATACAAAGAAAAATAAACAAAAAACGTTAAAAGCTAATGAAAGATATAGTAAAAAACATTTTTTAATGGAATTTGAGTAACTTTTTGAATTCTAAACTAGGCATATGATGACATGTGTCGAACGATTATTCGCATTTCATGTGTTGTCTGTTCTCAAACTATGGCATCTATCAAACGATTAATCACTGTTCATGTGTTTTCTTTTCACCATTTGGAGAATTTTTCGGTATTGACAAAGAGCTACTTTTTTAAGGCAAAAGCTGTGTCAGAAGAGGGATTTGAACCCTCGCCTCCAATCGGAGACCAGAATACCCCTGTAACTAGGAAGGATTCTCACCTTGAGTCTGGCGCCTTAGACCACTCGGCCATCCTGACAATAAAAAAAATCCTTAAAATTCATATTTTTTCATGATTCTATAACATAACGTCTGATATGTCTGATGGAAACATGCAGATCTTAAGATACAAAGAAAAATAAACAAAAAACGTTAAAAGCTAATGAAAGATATAGTAAAAAACATTTTTTTATGGAATTTGAGTAACTTTTTGAATTCTAAACTAGGCATATGATGACATGTGTCGAACGATTATTCGCATTTCATGTGTTGTCTGTTCTCAAACTATGGCATCTATCAAACGATTAATCACTGTTCATGTGTTTTCTTTTCACCATTTGGAGAATTTTTCGGTATTGACAAAGAGCTACTTTTTTAAGGCAAAAGCTGTGTCAGAAGAGGGATTTGAACCCTCGCCTCCAATCGGAGACCAGAATACCCCTGTAACTAGGAAGGATTCTCACCTTGAGTCTGGCGCCTTAGACCACTCGGCCATCCTGACAATTAAAAATCTTAAAATTCATATTTTTTCATGATTCTATAACATAACGTCTGATATGTCTGATGGAAACATGCAGATCTTAAGATACAAAGAAAAATAAACAAAAAACGTTAAAAGCTAATGAAAGATATAGTAAAAAACATTTTTTTATGGAATTTGAGTAACTTTTTGAATTCTAAACTAGGCATATGATGACATGTGTCGAACGATTATTCGCATTTCATGTGTTGTCTGTTCTCAAACTATGGCATCTATCAAACGATTAATCACTGTTCATGTGTTTTCTTTTCACCATTTGGAGAATTTTTCGGTATTGACAAAGAGCTACTTTTTTAAGGCAAAAGCTGTGTCAGAAGAGGGATTTGAACCCTCGCCTCCAATCGGAGACCAGAATACCCCTGTAACTAGGAAGGATTCTCACCTTGAGTCTGGCGCCTTAGACCACTCGGCCATCCTGACAATTAAAAATCCTTAAAATTCATATTTTTTCATGATTCTATAACATAACGTCTGATATGTCTGATGGAAACATGCAGATCTTAAGATACAAAGAAAAATAAACAAAAAACGTTAAAAGCTAATGAAAGATATAGTAAAAAACATTTTTTTATGGAATTTGAGTAACTTTTTGAATTCTAAACTAGGCATATGATGACATGTGTCGAACGATTATTCGCATTTCATGTGTTGTCTGTTCTCAAACTATGGCATCTATCAAACGATTAATCACTGTTCATGTGTTTTCTTTTCACCATTTGGAGAATTTTTCGGTATTGACAAAGAGCTACTTTTTTAAGGCAAAAGCTGTGTCAGAAGAGGGATTTGAACCCTCGCCTCCAATCGGAGACCAGAATACCCCTGTAACTAGGAAGGATTCTCACCTTGAGTCTGGCGCCTTAGACCACTCGGCCATCCTGACAATTAAAAATCCTTAAAATTCATATTTTTTCATGATTCTATAACATAACGTCTGATATGTCTGATGGAAACATGCAGATCTTAAGATACAAAGAAAAATAAACAAAAAACGTTAAAAGCTAATGAAAGATATAGTAAAAAACATTTTTTTATGGAATTTGAGTAACTTTTTGAATTCTAAACTAGGCATATGATGACATGTGTCGAACGATTATTCGCATTTCATGTGTTGTCTGTTCTCAAACTATGGCATCTATCAAACGATTAATCACTGTTCATGTGTTTTCTTTTCACCATTTGGAGAATTTTTCGGTATTGACAAAGAGCTACTTTTTTAAGGCAAAAGCTGTGTCAGAAGAGGGATTTGAACCCTCGCCTCCAATCGGAGACCAGAATACCCCTGTAACTAGGAAGGATTCTCACCTTGAGTCTGGCGCCTTAGACCACTCGGCCATCCTGACAATTAAAAATCCTTAAAATTCATATTTTTTCATGATTCTATAACATAACGTCTGATATGTCTGATGGAAACATGCAGATCTTAAGATACAAAGAAAAATAAAAACAAAAAACGTTAAAAGCTAATGAAAGATATAGTAAAAAACATTTTTTTATGGAATTTGAGTAAATTTTTTTGAATTCTAAACTAGGCATATGATGACATGTGTCGAACGATTATTCGCATTTCATGTGTTGTCTGTTCTCAAACTATGGCATCTATCAAACGATTAATCACTGTTCATGTGTTTTCTTTTCACCATTTGGAGAATTTTTCGGTATTGACAAAGAGCTACTTTTTTAAGGCAAAAGCTGTGTCAGAAGAGGGATTTGAACCCTCGCCTCCAATCGGAGACCAGAATACCCCTGTAACTAGGAAGGATTCTCACCTTGAGTCTGGCGCCTTAGACCACTCGGCCATCCTGACAATTAAAAATCCTTAAAATTCATATTTTTTCATGATTCTATAACATAACGTCTGATATGTCTGATGGAAACATGCAGATCTTAAGATACAAAGAAAAATAAACAAAAAACGTTAAAAGCTAATGAAAGATATAGTAAAAAACATTTTTTTATGGAATTTGAGTAACTTTTTGAATTCTAAACTAGGCATATGATGACATGTGTCGAACGATTATTCGCATTTCATGTGTTGTCTGTTCTCAAACTATGACATCTATCAAACGATTAATCACTGTTCATGTGTTTTCTTTTCACCATTTGGAGAATTTTTCGGTATTGACAAAGAGCTACTTTTTTAAGGCAAAAGCTGTGTCAGAAGAGGGATTTGAACCCTCGCCTCCAATCGGAGACCAGAATACCCCTGTAACTAGGAAGGATTCTCACCTTGAGTCTGGCGCCTTAGACCACTCGGCCATCCTGACAATTAAAAATCCTTAAAATTCATATTTTTTCATGATTCTGTAACATAACGTCTGATATGTCTGATGGAAACATGCAGATCTTAAGATACAAAGAAAAATAAACAAAAAACGTTAAAAGCTAATGAAAGATATAGTAAAAAACATTTTTTTATGGAATTTGAGTAACTTTTTGAATTCTAAACTAGGCATATGATGACATGTGTCGAACGATTATTCGCATTTCATGTGTTGTCTGTTCTCAAACTATGACATATATCAAACGATTAATCACTGTTCATGTGTTTTCCTTTCACCATTTGGAGAATTTTTCGGTATTGACAAAGAGCTACTTTTTTAAGGCAAAAGCTGTGTCAGAAGAGGGATTTGAACCCTCGCCTCCAATCGGAGACCAGAATACCCCTGTAACTAGGAAGGATTCTCACCTTGAGTCTGGCGCCTTAGACCACTCGGCCATCCTGACAATTAAAAATCCTTAAAATTCATATTTTTTCATGATTCTGTAACATAACGTCTGATATGTCTGATGGAAACATGCAGATCTTAAGATACAAAGAAAAATAAATAAACAAAAAACGTTAAAAGCTAATGAAAGATATAGTAAAAAACATTTTTTTATGGAATTTGAGTAACTTTTTGAATTCTAAACTAGGCATATGATGACATGTGTCGAACGATTATTCGCATTTCATGTGTTGTCTGTTCTCAAACTATGACATATATCAAACGATTAATCACTGTTCATGTGTTTTCTTTTCACCATTTGGAGAATTTTTCGGTATTGACAAAGAGCTACTTTTTTAAGGCAAAAGCTGTGTCAGAAGAGGGATTTGAACCCTCGCCTCCAATCGGAGACCAGAATACCCCTGTAACTAGGAAGGATTCTCACCTTGAGTCTGGCGCCTTAGACCACTCGGCCATCCTGACAATTATAAATCCTTAAAATTCATATTTTTTCATGATTCTGTAACATAACGTCTGATATGTCTGATGGAAACATGCAGATCTTAAGATACAAAGAAAAATAAACAAAAAACGTTAAAAGCTAATGAAAGATATAGTAAAAAACATTTTTTTATGGAATTTGAGTAACTTTTTGAATTCTAAACTAGGCATATGATGACATGTGTCGAACGATTATTCGCATTTCATGTGTTGTCTGTTCTCAAACTATGGCATCTATCAAACGATTAATCACTGTTCATGTGTTTTCTTTTCACCATTTGGAGAATTTTTCGGTATTGACAAAGAGCTACTTTTTTAAGGCAAAAGCTGTGTCAGAAGAGGGATTTGAACCCCGCCTCCAATCGGAGACCAGAATACCCCTGTAACTAGGAAGGATTCTCACCTTGAGTCTGGCGCCTTAGACCACTCGGCCATCCTGACAATTAAAAATTCTTAAAATTCATATTTTTTCATGATTCTGTAACATAACGTCTGATATGTCTGATGGAAACATGCAGATCTTAAGATACAAAGAAAAATAAACAAAAAACGTTAAAAGCTAATGAAAGATATAGTAAAAAACATTTTTTTATGGAATTTGAGTAACTTTTTGAATTCTAAACTAGGCATATGATGACATGTGTCGAACGATTATTCGCATTTCATGTGTTGTCTGTTCTCAAACTATGACATCTATCAAACGATTAATCACTGTTCATGTGTTTTCTTTTCACCATTTGGAGAATTTTTCGGTATTGACAAAGAGCTACTTTTTTAAGGCAAAAGCTGTGTCAGAAGAGGGATTTGAACCCTCGCCTCCAATCGGAGACCAGAATACCCCTGTAACTAGGAAGGATTCTCACCTTGAGTCTGGCGCCTTAGACCACTCGGCCATCCTGACAATTAAAAATTCTTAAAATTCATATTTTTTCATGATTCTGTAACATAACGTCTGATATGTCTGATGGAAACATGCAGATCTTAAGATACAAAGAAAAATAAACAAAAAACGTTAAAAGCTAATGAAAGATATAGTAAAAAACATTTTTTTATGGAATTTGAGTAACTTTTTGAATTCTAAACTAGGCATATGATGACATGTGTCGAACGATTATTCGCATTTCATGTGTTGTCTGTTCTCAAACTATGACATATATCAAACGATTAATCACTGTTCATGTGTTTTCTTTCACCATTTGGAGAATTTTTCGGTATTGACAAAGAGCTACTTTTTTAAGGCAAAAACTGTGTCAGAAGAGGGATTTGAACCCTAGCCTCCAATCGGAGACCAGAATACCCCTGTAACTAGGAAGGATTCTCACCTTGAGTCTGGCGCCTTAGACCACTCGGCATCCATCCTGACAATTACAAATCCTTAAAATTCATATTTTTTCATGATTCTGTAACATAACGTCTGATATGTCTGATGGAAACATGCAGATCTTAAGATACAAAGAAAAATAAACAAAAAACGTTAAAAGCTAATGAAAGATATAGTAAAAAACATTTTTTTATGGAATTTGAGTAACTTTTTGAATTCTAAACTAGGCATATGATGACATGTGTCGAACGATTATTCGCATTTCATGTGTTGTCTGTTCTCAAACTATGGCATCTATCAAACGATTAATCACTGTTCATGTGTTTTCTTTTCACCATTTGGAGAATTTTTCGGTATTGACAAAGAGCTACTTTTTTAAGGCAAAAGCTGTGTCAGAAGAGGGATTTGAACCCTCGCCTCCAATCGGAGACCAGAATACCCCTGTAACTAGGAAGGATTCTCACCTTGAGTCTGGCGCCTTAGACCACTCGGCCATCCTGACAATTAAAAATTCTTAAAATTCATATTTTTCATGATTCTGTAACATAACGTCTGATATGTCTGATGGAAACATGCAGATCTTAAGATACAAAGAAAAATAAACAAAAAACGTTAAAAGCTAATGAAAGATATAGTAAAAAACATTTTTTTATGGAATTTGAGTAACTTTTTGAATTCTAAACTAGGCATATGATGACATGTGTCGAACGATTATTCGCATTTCATGTGTTGTCTGTTCTCAAACTATGACATATATCAAACGATTAATCACTGTTCATGTGTTTTCCTTTCACCATTTGGAGAATTTTTCGGTATTGACAAAGAGCTACTTTTTTAAGGCAAAAGCTGTGTCAGAAGAGGGATTTGAACCCTCGCCTCCAATCGGAGACCAGAATACCCCTGTAACTAGGAAGGATTCTCACCTTGAGTCTGGCGCCTTAGACCACTCGGCCATCCTGACAATTAAAAATCCTTAAAATTCATATTTTTTCATGATTCTGTAACATAACGTCTGATATGTCTGATGGAAACATGCAGATCTTAAGATACAAAGAAAAATAAACAAAAAACGTTAAAAGCTAATGAAAGATATAGTAAAAAACATTTTTTTATGGAATTTGAGTAACTTTTTGAATTCTAAACTAGGCATATGATGACATGTGTCGAACGATTATTCGCATTTCATGTGTTGTCTGTTCTCAAACTATGGCATCTATCAAACGATTAATCACTGTTCATGTGTTTTCTTTTCACCATTTGGAGAATTTTTCGGTATTGACAAAGAGCTACTTTTTTAAGGCAAAAGCTGTGTCAGAAGAGGGATTTGAACCCTCGCCTCCAATCGGAGACCAGAATACCCCTGTAACTAGGAAGGATTCTCACCTTGAGTCTGGCGCCTTAGACCACTCGGCCATCCTGACAATTATAAATCCTTAAAATTCATATTTTTTCATGATTCTGTAACATAACGTCTGATATGTCTGATGGAAACATGCAGATCTTAAGATACAAAGAAAAATAAACAAAAAACGTTAAAAGCTAATGAAAGATATAGTAAAAAACATTTTTTTATGGAATTTGAGTAACTTTTTGAATTCTAAACTAGGCATATGATGACATGTGTCGAACGATTATTCGCATTTCATGTGTTGTCTGTTCTCAAACTATGACATCTATCAAACGATTAATCACTGTTCATGTGTTTTCTTTTCACCATTTGGAGAATTTTTCGGTATTGACAAAGAGCTACTTTTTTAAGGCAAAAGCCTGTGTCAGAAGAGGGATTTGAACCCTCGCCTCCAATCGGAGACCAGAATACCCCTGTAACTAGGAAGGATTCTCACCTTGAGTCTGGCGCCTTAGACCACTCGGCCATCCTGACAATTAAAAATCCTTAAAATTCATATTTTTTCATGATTCTGTAACATAACGTCTGATATGTCTGATGGAAACATGCAGATCTTAAGATACAAAGAAAAATAAACAAAAAACGTTAAAAGCTAATGAAAGATATAGTAAAAAACATTTTTTTATGGAATTTGAGTAACTTTTTGAATTCTAAACTAGGCATATGATGACATGTGTCGAACGATTATTCGCATTTCATGTGTTGTCTGTTCTCAAACTATGACATCTATCAAACGATTAATCACTGTTCATGTGTTTTCTTTTCACCATTTGGAGAATTTTTCGGTATTGACAAAGAGCTACTTTTTTAAGGCAAAAGCTGTGTCAGAAGAGGGATTTGAACCCTCGCCTCCAATCGGAGACCAGAATACCCCTGTAACTAGGAAGGATTCTCACCTTGAGTCTGGCGCCTTAGACCACTCGGCCATCCTGACAATTAAAAATCTTAAAATTCATATTTTTTCATGATTCTATAACATAACGTCTGATATGTCTGATGGAAACATGCAGATCTTAAGATACAAAGAAAAATAAACAAAAAACGTTAAAAGCTAATGAAAGATATAGTAAAAAACATTTTTTTATGGAATTTGAGTAACTTTTTGAATTCTAAACTAGGCATATGATGACATGTGTCGAACGATTATTCGCATTTCATGTGTTGTCTGTTCTCAAACTATGGCATCTATCAAACGATTAATCACTGTTCATGTGTTTTCTTTTCACCATTTGGAGAATTTTTCGGTATTGACAAAGAGCTACTTTTTTAAGGCAAAAGCTGTGTCAGAAGAGGGATTTGAACCCTCGCCTCCAATCGGAGACCAGAATACCCCTGTAACTAGGAAGGATTCTCACCTTGAGTCTGGCGCCTTAGACCACTCGGCCATCCTGACAATTATAAATCCTTAAAATTCATATTTTTTCATGATTCTGTAACATAACGTCTGATATGTCTGATGGAAACATGCAGATCTTAAGATACAAAGAAAAATAAACAAAAAACGTTAAAAGCTAATGAAAGATATAGTAAAAAACATTTTTTTATGGAATTTGAGTAACTTTTTGAATTCTAAACTAGGCATATGATGACATGTGTCGAACGATTATTCGCATTTCATGTGTTGTCTGTTCTCAAACTATGGCATCTATCAAACGATTAATCACTGTTCATGTGTTTTCTTTTCACCATTTGGAGAATTTTTCGGTATTGACAAAGAGCTACTTTTTTAAGGCAAAAGCTGTGTCAGAAGAGGGATTTGAACCCTCGCCTCCAATCGGAGACCAGAATACCCATGTAACTAGGAAGGATTCTCACCTTGAGTCTGGCGCCTTAGACAACTCGGCCATCCTGACAATTATAAATCCTTAAAATTCATATTTTTTCATGATTCTGTAACATAACGTCTGATATGTCTGATGGAAACATGCAGATCTTAAGATACAAAGAAAAATAAACAAAAAACGTTAAAAGCTAATGAAAGATATAGTAAAAAACATTTTTTTATGGAATTTGAGTAACTTTTTGAATTCTAAACTAGGCATATGATGACATGTGTCGAACGATTATTCGCATTTCATGTGTTGTCTGTTCTCAAACTATGACATATATCAAACGATTAATCACTGTTCATGTGTTTTCCTTTCACCATTTGGAGAATTTTTCGGTATTGACAAAGAGCTACTTTTTTAAGGCAAAAACTGTGTCAGAAGAGGGATTTGAACCCTCGCCTCCAATCGGAGACCAGAATACCCCTGTAACTAGGAAGGATTCTCACCTTGAGTCTGGCGCCTTAGACCACTCGGCCATCCTGACAATTAAAAATCCTTAAAATTCATATTTTTTCATGATTCTGTAACATAACGTCTGATATGTCTGATGGAAACATGCAGATCTTAAGATACAAAGAAAAATAAAAAACAAAAAACGTTAAAAGCTAATGAAAGATATAGTAAAAAACATTTTTTTATGGAATTTGAGTAACTTTTTGAATTCTAAACTAGGCATATGATGACATGTGTCGAACGATTATTCGCATTTCATGTGTTGTCTGTTCTCAAACTATGACATATATCAAACGATTAATCACTGTTCATGTGTTTTCTTTTCACCATTTGGAGAATTTTTCGGTATTGACAAAGAGCTACTTTTTTAAGGCAAAAGCTGTGTCAGAAGAGGGATTTGAACCCTCGCCTCCAATCGGAGACCAGAATACCCCTGTAACTAGGAAGGATTCTCACCTTGAGTCTGGCGCCTTAGACCACTCGGCCATCCTGACAATTAAAAATTCTTAAATTTCATATTTTTTCATGATTCTATAACATAACGTCTGATATGTCTGATGGAAACATGCAGATCTTAAGATACAAAGAAAAATAAACAAAAAACGTTAAAAGCTAATGAAAGATATAGTAAAAAACATTTTTTTATGGAATTTGAGTAACTTTTTGAATTCTAAACTAGGCATATGATGACATGTGTCGAACGATTATTCGCATTTCATGTGTTGTCTGTTCTCAAACTATGACATATATCAAACGATTAATCACTGTTCATGTGTTTTCTTTTCACCATTTGGAGAATTTTTCGGTATTGACAAAGAGCTACTTTTTTAAGGCAAAAGCCTGTGTCAGAAGAGGGATTTGAACCCTCGCCTCCAATCGGAGACCAGAATACCCCTGTAACTAGGAAGGATTCTCACCTTGAGTCTGGCGCCTTAGACCACTCGGCCATCCTGACAATTAAAAATCCTTAAAATTCATATTTTTTCATGATTCTGTAACATAACGTCTGATATGTCTGATGGAAACATGCAGATCTTAAGATACAAAGAAAAATAAACAAAAAACGTTAAAAGCTAATGAAAGATATAGTAAAAAACATTTTTTTATGGAATTTGAGTAACTTTTTGAATTCTAAACTAGGCATATGATGACATGTGTCGAACGATTATTCGCATTTCATGTGTTGTCTGTTCTCAAACTATGACATATATCAAACGATTAATCACTGTTCATGTGTTTTCTTTCACCATTTGGAGAATTTTTCGGTATTGACAAAGAGCTACTTTTTTAAGGCAAAAGCTGTGTCAGAAGAGGGATTTGAACCCTCGCCTCCAATCGGAGACCAGAATACCCCTGTAACTAGGAAGGATTCTCACCTTGAGTCTGGCGCCTTAGACCACTCGGCCATCCTGACAATTAAAAATCCTTAAAATTCATATTTTTTCATGATTCTATAACATAACGTCTGATATGTCTGATGGAAACATGCAGATCTTAAGATACAAAGAAAAATAAACAAAAAACGTTAAAAGCTAATGAAAGATATAGTAAAAAACATTTTTTTATGGAATTTGAGTAACTTTTTGAATTCTAAACTAGGCATATGATGACATGTGTCGAACGATTATTCGCATTTCATGTGTTGTCTGTTCTCAAACTATGACATCTATCAAACGATTAATCACTGTTCATGTGTTTTCTTTTCACCATTTGGAGAATTTTTCGGTATTGACAAAGAGCTACTTTTTTAAGGCAAAAGCTGTGTCAGAAGAGGGATTTGAACCCTCGCCTCCAATCGGAGACCAGAATACCCCTGTAACTAGGAAGGATTCTCACCTTGAGTCTGGCGCCTTAGACCACTCGGCCATCCTGACAATTAAAAATTCTTAAAATTCATATTTTTTCATGATTCTATAACATAACGTCTGATATGTCTGATGGAAACATGCAGATCTTAAGATACAAAGAAAAATAAACAAAAAACGTTAAAAGCTAATGAAAGATATAGTAAAAAATTTTTTTATGGAATTTGAGTAACTTTTTGAATTCTAAACTAGGCATATGATGACATGTGTCGAACGATTATTCGCATTTCATGTGTTGTCTGTTCTCAAACTATGACATCTATCAAACGATTAATCACTGTTCATGTGTTTTCTTTTCACCATTTGGAGAATTTTTCGGTATTGACAAAGAGCTACTTTTTTAAGGCAAAAGCTGTGTCAGAAGAGGGATTTGAACCCTCGCCTCCAATCGGAGACCAGAATACCCCTGTAACTAGGAAGGATTCTCACCTTGAGTCTGGCGCCTTAGACCACTCGGCCATCCTGACAATTAAAAATTCTTAAAATTCATATTTTTTCATGATTCTATAACATAACGTCTGATATGTCTGATGGAAACATGCAGATCTTAAGATACAAAGAAAAATAAACAAAAAACGTTAAAAGCTAATGAAAGATATAGTAAAAAACATTTTTTTATGGAATTTGAGTAACTTTTTGAATTCTAAACTAGGCATATGATGACATGTGTCGAACGATTATTCGCATTTCATGTGTTGTCTGTTCTCAAACTATGACATCTATCAAACGATTAATCACTGTTCATGTGTTTTCTTTTCACCATTTGGAGAATTTTTCGGTATTGACAAAGAGCTACTTTTTTAAGGCAAAAGCTGTGTCAGAAGAGGGATTTGAACCCTCGCCTCCAATCGGAGACCAGAATACCCCTGTAACTAGGAAGGATTCTCACCTTGAGTCTGGCGCCTTAGACCACTCGGCCATCCTGACAATTAAAAATTCTTAAAATTCATATTTTTTCATGATTCTATAACATAACGTCTGATATGTCTGATGGAAACATGCAGATCTTAAGATACAAAGAAAAATAAACAAAAAACGTTAAAAGCTAATGAAAGATATAGTAAAAAACATTTTTTTATGGAATTTGAGTAACTTTTTGAATTCTAAACTAGGCATATGATGACATGTGTCGAACGATTATCGCATTTCATGTGTTGTCTGTTCTCAAACTATGACATCTATCAAACGATTAATCACTGTTCATGTGTTTTCTTTTCACCATTTGGAGAATTTTTCGGTATTGACAAAGAGCTACTTTTTTAAGGCAAAAGCTGTGTCAGAAGAGGGATTTGAACCCTCGCCTCCAATCGGAGACCAGAATACCCCTGTAACTAGGAAGGATTCTCACCTTGAGTCTGGCGCCTTAGACCACTCGGCCATCCTGACAATTAAAAATTCTTAAAATTCATATTTTTTCATGATTCTATAACATAACGTCTGATATGTCTGATGGAAACATGCAGATCTTAAGATACAAAGAAAAATAAACAAAAAACGTTAAAAGCTAATGAAAGATATAGTAAAAAACATTTTTTTATGGAATTTGAGTAACTTTTTGAATTCTAAACTAGGCATATGATGACATGTGTCGAACGATTATTCGCATTTCATGTGTTGTCTGTTCTCAAACTATGACATCTATCAAACGATTAATCACTGTTCATGTGTTTTCTTTTCACCATTTGGAGAATTTTTCGGTATTGACAAAGAGCTACTTTTTTAAGGCAAAAGCTGTGTCAGAAGAGGGATTTGAACCCTCGCCTCCAATCGGAGACCAGAATACCCCTGTAACTAGGAAGGATTCTCACCTTGAGTCTGGCGCCTTAGACCACTCGGCCATCCTGACAATTAAAAATTCTTAAAATTCATATTTTTTCATGATTCTATAACATAACGTCTGATATGTCTGATGGAAACATGCAGATCTTAAGATACAAAGAAAAATAAACAAAAAACGTTAAAAGCTAATGAAAGATATAGTAAAAAACATTTTTTTATGGAATTTGAGTAACTTTTTGAATTCTAAACTAGGCATATGATGACATGTGTCGAACGATTATTCGCATTTCATGTGTTGTCTGTTCTCAAACTATGACATCTATCAAACGATTAATCACTGTTCATGTGTTTTCCTTTCACCATTTGGAGAATTTTTCGGTATTGACAAAGAGCTACTTTTTTAAGGCAAAACTGTGTCAGAAGAGGGATTTGAACCCTCGCCTCCAATCGGAGACCAGAATACCCCTGTAACTAGGAAGGATTCTCACCTTGAGTCTGGCGCCTTAGACCACTCGGCCATCCTGACAATTAAAAATCCTTAAAATTCATATTTTTTCATGATTCTATAACATAACGTCTGATATGTCTGATGGAAACATGCAGATCTTAAGATACAAAGAAAAATAAACAAAAAACGTTAAAAGCTAATGAAAGATATAGTAAAAAACATTTTTTTATGGAATTTGAGTAACTTTTTGAATTCTAAACTAGGCATATGATGACATGTGTCGAACGATTATTCGCATTTCATGTGTTGTCTGTTCTCAAACTATGACATCTATCAAACGATTAATCACTGTTCATGTGTTTTCTTTTCACCATTTGGAGAATTTTTCGGTATTGACAAAGAGCTACTTTTTTAAGGCAAAAGCTGTGTCAGAAGAGGGATTTGAACCCTCGCCTCCAATCGGAGACCAGAATACCCCTGTAACTAGGAAGGATTCTCACCTTGAGTCTGGCGCCTTAGACCACTCGGCCATCCTGACAATTAAAAATTCTTAAAATTCATATTTTTTCATGATTCTATAACATAACGTCTGATATGTCTGATGGAAACATGCAGATCTTAAGATACAAAGAAAAATAAACAAAAAACGTTAAAAGCTAATGAAAGATATAGTAAAAAACATTTTTTTATGGAATTTGAGTAACTTTTTGAATTCTAAACTAGGCATATGATGACATGTGTCGAACGATTATTCGCATTTCATGTGTTGTCTGTTCTCAAACTATGACATCTATCAAACGATTAATCACTGTTCATGTGTTTTCTTTTCACCATTTGGAGAATTTTTCGGTATTGACAAAGAGCTACTTTTTTAAGGCAAAAACTGTGTCAGAAGAGGGATTTGAACCCTCGCCCAATCGGAGACCAGAATACCCCTGTAACTAGGAAGGATTCTCACCTTGAGTCTGGCGCCTTAGACCACTCGGCCATCCTGACAATTAAAAATCTTAAAATTCATATTTTTTCATGATTCTATAACATAACGTCTGATATGTCTGATGGAAACATGCAGATCTTAAGATACAAAGAAAAATAAACAAAAAACGTTAAAAGCTAATGAAAGATATAGTAAAAAACATTTTTTTATGGAATTTGAGTAACTTTTTGAATTCTAAACTAGGCATATGATGACATGTGTCGAACGATTATTCGCATTTCATGTGTTGTCTGTTCTCAAACTATGACATATATCAAACGATTAATCACTGTTCATGTGTTTTCTTTTCACCATTTGGAGAATTTTTCGGTATTGACAAAGAGCTACTTTTTTAAGGCAAAAGCTGTGTCAGAAGAGGGATTTGAACCCTCGCCTCCAATCGGAGACCAGAATACCCCTGTAACTAGGAAGGATTCTCACCTTGAGTCTGGCGCCTTAGACCACTCGGCCATCCTGACAATTAAAATTCTTAAAATTCATATTTTTTCATGATTCTATAACATAACGTCTGATATGTCTGATGGAAACATGCAGATCTTAAGATACAAAGAAAAATCAACAAAAAACGTTAAAAGCTAATGAAAGATATAGTAAAAAACATTTTTTTATGGAATTTGAGTAACTTTTTGAATTCTAAACTAGGCATATGATGACATGTGTCGAACGATTATTCGCATTTCATGTGTTGTCTGTTCTCAAACTATGACATATATCAAACGATTAATCACTGTTCATGTGTTTTCCTTTCACCATTTGGAGAATTTTTCGGTATTGACAAAGAGCTACTTTTTTAAGGCAAAAGCCGTGTCAGAAGAGGGATTTGAACCCTCGCCTCCAATCGGAGACCAGAATACCCCTGTAACTAGGAAGGATTCTCACCTTGAGTCTGGCGCCTTAGACCACTCGGCCATCCTGACAATTACAAATCCTTAAAATTCATATTTTTTCATGATTCTATAACATAACGTCTGATATGTCTGATGGAAACATGCAGATCTTAAGATACAAAGAAAAATAAACAAAAAACGTTAAAAGCTAATGAAAGATATAGTAAAAAACATTTTTTTATGGAATTTGAGTAACTTTTTGAATTCTAAACTAGGCATATGATGACATGTGTCGAACGATTATTCGCATTTCATGTGTTGTCTGTTCTCAAACTATGACATCTATCAAACGATTAATCACTGTTCATGTGTTTTCTTTTCACCATTTGGAGAATTTTTCGGTATTGACAAAGAGCTACTTTTTTAAGGCAAAAGCTGTGTCAGAAGAGGGATTTGAACCCTCGCCTCCAATCGGAGACCAGAATACCCCTGTAACTAGGAAGGATTCTCACCTTGAGTCTGGCGCCTTAGACCACTCGGCCATCCTGACAATTAAAATTCTTAAAATTCATATTTTTTCATGATTCTATAACATAACGTCTGATATGTCTGATGGAAACATGCAGATCTTAAGATACAAAGAAAAATAAAAAAAAACGTTAAAAGCTAATGAAAGATATAGTAAAAAACATTTTTTAATGGAATTTGAGTAACTTTTTGAATTCTAAACTAGGCATATGATGACATGTGTCGAACGATTATTCGCATTTCATGTGTTGTCTGTTCTCAAACTATGACATCTATCAAACGATTAATCACTGTTCATGTGTTTTCTTTCACCATTTGGAGAATTTTTCGGTATTGACAAAGAGCTACTTTTTTAAGGCAAAAGCTGTGTCAGAAGAGGGATTTGAACCCTCGCCTCCAATCGGAGACCAGAATACCCCTGTAACTAGGAAGGATTCTCACCTTGAGTCTGGCGCCTTAGACCACTCGGCCATCCTGACAATTAAAAATCCTTAAAATTCATATTTTTTCATGATTCTATAACATAACGTCTGATATGTCTGATGGAAACATGCAGATCTTAAGATACAAAGAAAAATCAACAAAAAACGTTAAAAGCTAATGAAAGATATAGTAAAAAACATTTTTTTATGGAATTTGAGTAACTTTTTGAATTCTAAACTAGGCATATGATGACATGTGTCGAACGATTATTCGCATTTCATGTGTTGTCTGTTCTCAAACTATGACATATATCAAACGATTAATCACTGTTCATGTGTTTTCCTTTCACCATTTGGAGAATTTTTCGGTATTGACAAAGAGCTACTTTTTTAAGGCAAAAGCCGTGTCAGAAGAGGGATTTGAACCCTCGCCTCCAATCGGAGACCAGAATACCCCTGTAACTAGGAAGGATTCTCACCTTGAGTCTGGCGCCTTAGACCACTCGGCCATCCTGACAATTAAAAATCCTTAAAATTCATATTTTTTCATGATTCTATAACATAACGTCTGATATGTCTGATGGAAACATGCAGATCTTAAGATACAAAGAAAAATCAACAAAAAACGTTAAAAGCTAATGAAAGATATAGTAAAAAACATTTTTTTATGGAATTTGAGTAACTTTTTGAATTCTAAACTAGGCATATGATGACATGTGTCGAACGATTATTCGCATTTCATGTGTTGTCTGTTCTCAAACTATGACATCTATCAAACGATTAATCACTGTTCATGTGTTTTCTTTTCACCATTTGGAGAATTTTTCGGTATTGACAAAGAGCTACTTTTTTAAGGCAAAAGCTGTGTCAGAAGAGGGATTTGAACCCTCGCCTCCAATCGGAGACCAGAATACCCCTGTAACTAGGAAGGATTCTCACCTTGAGTCTGGCGCCTTAGACCACTCGGCCATCCTGACAATTAAAAATCCTTAAAATTCATATTTTTTCATGATTCTATAACATAACGTCTGATATGTCTGATGGAAACATGCAGATCTTAAGATACAAAGAAAAATCAACAAAAAACGTTAAAAGCTAATGAAAGATATAGTAAAAAACATTTTTTTTATGGAATTTGAGTAACTTTTTGAATTCTAAACTAGGCATATGATGACATGTGTCGAACGATTATTCGCATTTCATGTGTTGTCTGTTCTCAAACTATGACATATATCAAACGATTAATCACTGTTCATGTGTTTTCCTTTCACCATTTGGAGAATTTTTCGGTATTGACAAAGAGCTACTTTTTTAAGGCAAAAGCTGTGTCAGAAGAGGGATTTGAACCCTCGCCTCCAATCGGAGACCAGAATACCCCTGTAACTAGGAAGGATTCTCACCTTGAGTCTGGCGCCTTAGACCACTCGGCCATCCTGACAATTAAAATCCTTAAAATTCATATTTTTTCATGATTCTATAACATAACGTCTGATATGTCTGATGGAAACATGCAGATCTTAAGATACAAAGAAAAATAAACAAAAAACGTTAAAAGCTAATGAAAGATATAGTAAAAAACATTTTTTTATGGAATTTGAGTAACTTTTTGAATTCTAAACTAGGCATATGATGACATGTGTCGAACGATTATTCGCATTTCATGTGTTGTCTGTTCTCAAACTATGACATCTATCAAACGATTAATCACTGTTCATGTGTTTTCTTTTCACCATTTGGAGAATTTTTCGGTATTGACAAAGAGCTACTTTTTTAAGGCAAAAGCTGTGTCAGAAGAGGGATTTGAACCCTCGCCTCCAATCGGAGACCAGAATACCCCTGTAACTAGGAAGGATTCTCACCTTGAGTCTGGCGCCTTAGACCACTCGGCCATCCTGACAATTAAAAATTCTTAAAATTCATATTTTTTCATGATTCTATAACTTAACGTCTGATATGTCTGATGGAAACATGCAGATCTTAAGATACAAAGAAAAATCAACAAAAAACGTTAAATTCTAATGAAAGATATAGTAAAAAACATTTTTTTTATGGAATTTGAGTAACTTTTTGAATTCTAAACTAGGCATATGATGACATGTGTCGAACGATTATTCGCATTTCATGTGTTGTCTGTTCTCAAACTATGACATCTATCAAACGATTAATCACTGTTCATGTGTTTTCTTTTCACCATTTGGAGAATTTTTCGGTATTGACAAAGAGCTACTTTTTTAAGGCAAAAGCTGTGTCAGAAGAGGGATTTGAACCCTCGCCTCCAATCGGAGACCAGAATACCCCTGTAACTAGGAAGGATTCTCACCTTGAGTCTGGCGCCTTAGACCACTCGGCCATCCTGACAATTACAAATCTTAAAATTCATATTTTTTCATGATTCTATAACATAACGTCTGATATGTCTGATGGAAACATGCAGATCTTAAGATACAAAGAAAAATCAACAAAAAACGTTAAAAGCTAATGAAAGATATAGTAAAAAACATTTTTTTATGGAATTTGAGTAACTTTTTGAATTCTAAACTAGGCATATGATGACATGTGTCGAACGATTATTCGCATTTCATGTGTTGTCTGTTCTCAAACTATGACATATATCAAACGATTAATCACTGTTCATGTGTTTTCCTTTCACCATTTGGAGAATTTTTCAGTATTGACAAAGAGCTATTTTTTAAGGCAAAACTGTGTCAGAAGAGGGATTTGAACCCTCGCCTCCAATCGGAGACCAGAATACCCCTGTAACTAGGAAGGATTCTCACCTTGAGTCTGGCGCCTTAGACCACTCGGCCATCCTGACAATTACAAATCCTTAAAATTCATATTTTTTCATGATTCTATAACATAACGTCTGATATGTCTGATGGAAACATGCAGATCTTAAGATACAAAGAAAAATAAACAAAAAACGTTAAAAGCTAATGAAAGATATAGTAAAAAACATTTTTTTATGGAATTTGAGTAACTTTTTGAATTCTAAACTAGGCATATGATGACATGTGTCGAACGATTATTCGCATTTCATGTGTTGTCTGTTCTCAAACTATGACATATATCAAACGATTAATCACTGTTCATGTGTTTTCCTTTCACCATTTGGAGAATTTTTCGGTATTGACAAAGAGCTACTTTTTTAAGGCAAAAGCCGTGTCAGAAGAGGGATTTGAACCCTCGCCTCCAATCGGAGACCAGAATACCCCTGTAACTAGGAAGGATTCTCACCTTGAGTCTGGCGCCTTAGACCACTCGGCCATCCTGACAATAAAAATTCTTAAAATTCATATTTTTTCATGATTCTATAACATAACGTCTGATATGTCTGATGGAAACATGCAGATCTTAAGATACAAAGAAAAATCAACAAAAAACGTTAAAAGCTAATGAAAGATATAGTAAAAAACTTTTTTTTATGGAATTTGAGTAACTTTTTGAATTCTAAACTAGGCATATGATGACATGTGTCGAACGATTATTCGCATTTCATGTGTTGTCTGTTCTCAAACTATGACATCTATCAAACGATTAATCACTGTTCATGTGTTTTCTTTTCACCATTTGGAGAATTTTTCGGTATTGACAAAGAGCTACTTTTTTAAGGCAAAAGCAGTGTCAGAAGAGGGATTTGAACCCTCGCCTCCAATCGGAGACCAGAATACCCCTGTAACTAGGAAGGATTCTCACCTTGAGTCTGGCGCCTTAGACCACGGCCATCCTGACAATTACAAATCCTTAAAATTCATATTTTTTCATGATTCTATAACATAACGTCTGATATGTCTGATGGAAACATGCAGATCTTAAGATACAAAGAAAAATCAACAAAAAACGTTAAAAGCTAATGAAAGATATAGTAAAAAACATTTTTTTATGGAATTTGAGTAACTTTTTGAATTCTAAACTAGGCATATGATGACATGTGTCGAACGATTATTCGCATTTCATGTGTTGTCTGTTCTCAAACTATGACATATATCAAACGATTAATCACTGTTCATGTGTTTTCCTTTCACCATTTGGAGAATTTTTCGGTATTGACAAAGAGCTACTTTTTTAAGGCAAAAGCTGTGTCAGAAGAGGGATTTGAACCCTCGCCTCCAATCGGAGACCAGAATACCCCTGTAACTAGGAAGGATTCTCACCTTGAGTCTGGCGCCTTAGACCACTCGGCCATCCTGACAATTAAAAATTCTTAAAATTCATATTTTTTCATGATTCTATAACATAACGTCTGATATGTCTGATGGAAACATGCAGATCTTAAGATACAAAGAAAAATCAACAAAAAACGTTAAAAGCTAATGAAAGATATAGTAAAAAACATTTTTTTATGGAATTTGAGTAACTTTTTGAATTCTAAACTAGGCATATGATGACATGTGTCGAACGATTATTCGCATTTCATGTGTTGTCTGTTCTCAAACTATGACATCTATCAAACGATTAATCACTGTTCATGTGTTTTCTTTTCACCATTTGGAGAATTTTTCGGTATTGACAAAGAGCTACTTTTTTAAGGCAAAAGCTGTGTCAGAAGAGGGATTTGAACCCTCGCCTCCAATCGGAGACCAGAATACCCCTGTAACTAGGAAGGATTCTCACCTTGAGTCTGGCGCCTTAGACCACTCGGCCATCCTGACAATTAAAAATTCTTAAAATTCATATTTTTTCATGATTCTATAACATAACGTCTGATATGTCTGATGGAAACATGCAGATCTTAAGATACAAAGAAAAATCAACAAAAAACGTTAAAAGCTAATGAAAGATATAGTAAAAAACATTTTTTTATGGAATTTGAGTAACTTTTTGAATTCTAAACTAGGCATATGATGACATGTGTCGAACGATTATTCGCATTTCATGTGTTGTCTGTTCTCAAACTATGACATATATCAAACGATTAATCACTGTTCATGTGTTTTCCTTTCACCATTTGGAGAATTTTTCAGTATTGACAAAGAGCTATTTTTTAAGGCAAAACTGTGTCAGAAGAGGGATTTGAACCCTCGCCTCCAATCGGAGACCAGAATACCCCTGTAACTAGGAAGGATTCTCACCTTGAGTCTGGCGCCTTAGACCACTCGGCCATCCTGACAATTACAAATCATTAAAATTCATATTTTTTCATGATTCTATAACATAACGTCTGATATGTCTGATGGAAACATGCAGATCTTAAGATACAAAGAAAAATCAAAAAAAACGTTAAAAGCTAATGAAAGATATAGTAAAAAACATTTTTTATGGAATTTGAGTAACTTTTTGAATTCTAAACTAGGCATATGATGACATGTGTCGAACGATTATTCGCATTTCATGTGTTGTCTGTTCTCAAACTATGACATATATCAAACGATTAATCACTGTTCATGTGTTTTCCTTTCACCATTTGGAGAATTTTTCGGTATTGACAAAGAGCTACTTTTTTAAGGCAAAAGCTGTGTCAGAAGAGGGATTTGAACCCTCGCCTCCAATCGGAGACCAGAATACCCCTGTAACTAGGAAGGATTCTCACCTTGAGTCTGGCGCCTTAGACCACTCGGCCATCCTGACAATTAAAATTCTTAAAATTCATATTTTTTCATGATTCTATAACATAACGTCTGATATGTCTGATGGAAACATGCAGATCTTAAGATACAAAGAAAAATCAACAAAAAACGTTAAAAGCTAATGAAAGATATAGTAAAAAACATTTTTTTATGGAATTTGAGTAACTTTTTGAATTCTAAACTAGGCATATGATGATGACATGTGTCGAACGATTATTCGCATTTCATGTGTTGTCTGTTCTCAAACTATGACATCTATCAAACGATTAATCACTGTTCATGTGTTTTCTTTCACCATTTGGAGAATTTTTCGGTATTGACAAAGAGCTACTTTTTTAAGGCAAAAGCTGTGTCAGAAGAGGGATTTGAACCCTCGCCTCCAATCGGAGACCAGAATACCCCTGTAACTAGGAAGGATTCTCACCTTGAGTCTGGCGCCTTAGACCACTCGGCCATCCTGACAATTAAAATCCTTAAAATTCATATTTTTTCATGATTCTATAACATAACGTCTGATATGTCTGATGGAAACATGCAGATCTTAAGATACAAAGAAAAATCAACAAAAAACGTTAAAAGCTAATGAAAGATATAGTAAAAAACATTTTTTTATGGAATTTGAGTAACTTTTTGAATTCTAAACTAGGCATATGATGACATGTGTCGAACGATTATTCGCATTTCATGTGTTGTCTGTTCTCAAACTATGACATATATCAAACGATTAATCACTGTTCATGAGTTTTCCTTTCACCATTTGGAGAATTTTTCGGTATTGACAAAGAGCTACTTTTTTAAGGCAAAACTGTGTCAGAAGAGGGATTTGAACCCTCGCCTCCAATCGGAGACCAGAATACCCCTGTAACTAGGAAGGATTCTCACCTTGAGTCTGGCGCCTTAGACCACTCGGCCATCCTGACAATTACAAATCCTTAAAATTCATATTTTTTCATGATTCTATAACATAACGTCTGATATGTCTGATGGAAACATGCAGATCTTAAGATACAAAGAAAAATCAACAAAAAACGTTAAAAGCTAATGAAAGATATAGTAAAAAACTTTTTTTTATGGAATTTGAGTAACTTTTTGAATTCTAAACTAGGCATATGATGACATGTGTCGAACGATTATTCGCATTTCATGTGTTGTCTGTTCTCAAACTATGACATCTATCAAACGATTAATCACTGTTCATGTGTTTTCTTTTCACCATTTGGAGAATTTTTCGGTATTGACAAAGAGCTACTTTTTTAAGGCAAAAGCTGTGTCAGAAGAGGGATTTGAACCCTCGCCTCCAATCGGAGACCAGAATACCCCTGTAACTAGGAAGGATTCTCACCTTGAGTCTGGCGCCTTAGACCACTCGGCCATCCTGACAATTAAAATCCTTAAAATTCATATTTTTTCATGATTCTATAACATAACGTCTGATATGTCTGATGGAAACATGCAGATCTTAAGATACAAAGAAAAATCAACAAAAAACGTTAAAAGCTAATGAAAGATATAGTAAAAAACATTTTTTTATGGAATTTGAGTAACTTTTTGAATTCTAAACTAGGCATATGATGACATGTGTCGAACGATTATTCGCATTTCATGTGTTGTCTGTTCTCAAACTATGACATCTATCAAACGATTAATCACTGTTCATGTGTTTTCTTTCACCATTTGGAGAATTTTTCAGGTATTGACAAAGAGCTACTTTTTTAAGGCAAAAGCTGTGTCAGAAGAGGGATTTGAACCCTCGCCTCCAATCGGAGACCAGAATACCCCTGTAACTAGGAAGGATTCTCACCTTGAGTCTGGCGCCTTAGACCACTCGGCCATCCTGACAATTAAAATCCTTAAAATTCATATTTTTTCATGATTCTATAACATAACGTCTGATATGTCTGATGGAAACATGCAGATCTTAAGATACAAAGAAAAATCAACAAAAAACGTTAAAAGCTAATGAAAGATATAGTAAAAAACATTTTTTTATGGAATTTGAGTAACTTTTTGAATTCTAAACTAGGCATATGATGACATGTGTCGAACGATTATTCGCATTTCATGTGTTGTCTGTTCTCAAACTATGACATATATCAAACGATTAATCACTGTTCATGTGTTTTCCTTTCACCATTTGGAGAATTTTTCGGTATTGACAAAGAGCTACTTTTTTAAGGCAAAAGCTGTGTCAGAAGAGGGATTTGAACCCTCGCCTCCAATCGGAGACCAGAATACCCCTGTAACTAGGAAGGATTCTCACCTTGAGTCTGGCGCCTTAGACCACTCGGCCATCCTGACAATTAAAAATCTTAAAATTCATATTTTTTCATGATTCTATAACATAACGTCTGATATGTCTGATGGAAACATGCAGATCTTAAGATACAAAGAAAAATAAACAAAAAACGTTAAAAGCTAATGAAAGATATAGTAAAAAACATTTTTTTATGGAATTTGAGTAACTTTTTGAATTCTAAACTAGGCATATGATGACATGTGTCGAACGATTATTCGCATTTCATGTGTTGTCTGTTCTCAAACTATGACATCTATCAAACGATTAATCACTGTTCATGTGTTTTCTTTCACCATTTGGAGAATTTTTCGGTATTGACAAAGAGCTACTTTTTTAAGGCAAAAGCTGTGTCAGAAGAGGGATTTGAACCCTCGCCTCCAATCGGAGACCAGAATACCCCTGTAACTAGGAAGGATTCTCACCTTGAGTCTGGCGCCTTAGACCACTCGGCCATCCTGACAATTACAAATCCTTAAAATTCATATTTTTTCATGATTCTATAACATAACGTCTGATATGTCTGATGGAAACATGCAGATCTTAAGATACAAAGAAAAATCAACAAAAAACGTTAAAAGCTAATGAAAGATATAGTAAAAAACATTTTTTTAATGGAATTTGAGTAACTTTTTGAATTCTAAACTAGGCATATGATGACATGTGTCGAACGATTATTCGCATTTCATGTGTTGTCTGTTCTCAAACTATGACATCTATCAAACGATTAATCACTGTTCATGTGTTTTCCTTTCACCATTTGGAGAATTTTTCGGTATTGACAAAGAGCTACTTTTTTAAGGCAAAAGCTGTGTCAGAAGAGGGATTTGAACCCTCGCCTCCAATCGGAGACCAGAATACCCCTGTAACTAGGAAGGATTCTCACCTTGAGTCTGGCGCCTTAGACCACTCGGCCATCCTGACAATTAAAAATCCTTAAAATTCATATTTTTTCATGATTCTATAACATAACGTCTGATATGTCTGATGGAAACATGCAGATCTTAAGATACAAAGAAAAATAAAAAAAACGTTAAAAGCTAATGAAAGATATAGTAAAAAACATTTTTTTATGGAATTTGAGTAACTTTTTGAATTCTAAACTAGGCATATGATGACATGTGTCGAACGATTATTCGCATTTCATGTGTTGTCTGTTCTCAAACTATGACATCTATCAAACGATTAATCACTGTTCATGTGTTTTCTTTCACCATTTGGAGAATTTTTCGGTATTGACAAAGAGCTACTTTTTTAAGGCAAAAGCTGTGTCAGAAGAGGGATTTGAACCCTCGCCTCCAATCGGAGACCAGAATACCCCTGTAACTAGGAAGGATTCTCACCTTGAGTCTGGCGCCTTAGACCACTCGGCCATCCTGACAATTAAAAATCCTTAAAATTCATATTTTTTCATGATTCTATAACATAACGTCTGATATGTCTGATGGAAACATGCAGATCTTAAGATACAAAGAAAAATCAACAAAAAACGTTAAAAGCTAATGAAAGATATAGTAAAAAATTTTTTTTATGGAATTTGAGTAACTTTTTGAATTCTAAACTAGGCATATGATGACATGTGTCGAACGATTATTCGCATTTCATGTGTTGTCTGTTCTCAAACTATGACATCTATCAAACGATTAATCACTGTTCATGTGTTTTCTTTTCACCATTTGGAGAATTTTTCGGTATTGACAAAGAGCTACTTTTTTAAGGCAAAAGCAGTGTCAGAAGAGGGATTTGAACCCTCGCCTCCAATCGGAGACCAGAATACCCCTGTAACTAGGAAGGATTCTCACCTTGAGTCTGGCGCCTTAGACCACTCGGCCATCCTGACAATTAAAAATCCTTAAAATTCATATTTTTTCATGATTCTATAACATAACGTCTGATATGTCTGATGGAAACATGCAGATCTTAAGATACAAAGAAAAATCAACAAAAAACGTTAAAAGCTAATGAAAGATATAGTAAAAAACTTTTTTTTATGGAATTTGAGTAACTTTTTGAATTCTAAACTAGGCATATGATGACATGTGTCGAACGATTATTCGCATTTCATGTGTTGTCTGTTCTCAAACTATGACATCTATCAAACGATTAATCACTGTTCATGTGTTTTCTTTTCACCATTTGGAGAATTTTTCGGTATTGACAAAGAGCTACTTTTTTAAGGCAAAAGCTGTGTCAGAAGAGGGATTTGAACCCTCGCCTCCAATCGGAGACCAGAATACCCCTGTAACTAGGAAGGATTCTCACCTTGAGTCTGGCGCCTTAGACCACTCGGCCATCCTGACAATTAAAAATCCTTAAAATTCATATTTTTTCATGATTCTATAACATAACGTCTGATATGTCTGATGGAAACATGCAGATCTTAAGATACAAAGAAAAATAAACAAAAAACGTTAAAAGCTAATGAAAGATATAGTAAAAAACATTTTTTTATGGAATTTGAGTAACTTTTTGAATTCTAAACTAGGCATATGATGACATGTGTCGAACGATTATTCGCATTTCATGTGTTGTCTGTTCTCAAACTATGACATCTATCAAACGATTAATCACTGTTCATGTGTTTTCTTTTCACCATTTGGAGAATTTTTCGGTATTGACAAAGAGCTACTTTTTTAAGGCAAAAGCTGTGTCAGAAGAGGGATTTGAACCCTCGCCTCCAATCGGAGACCAGAATACCCCTGTAACTAGGAAGGATTCTCACCTTGAGTCTGGCGCCTTAGACCACTCGGCCATCCTGACAATTAAAAATTCTTAAAATTCATATTTTTTCATGATTCTATAACATAACGTCTGATATGTCTGATGGAAACATGCAGATCTTAAGATACAAAGAAAAATAAACAAAAAACGTTAAAAGCTAATGAAAGATATAGTAAAAAACATTTTTTTATGGAATTTGAGTAACTTTTTGAATTCTAAACTAGGCATATGATGACATGTGTCGAACGATTATTCGCATTTCATGTGTTGTCTGTTCTCAAACTATGACATATATCAAACGATTAATCACTGTTCATGTGTTTTCTTTTCACCATTTGGAGAATTTTTCGGTATTGACAAAGAGCTACTTTTTTAAGGCAAAAGCTGTGTCAGAAGAGGGATTTGAACCCTCGCCTCCAATCGGAGACCAGAATACCCCTGTAACTAGGAAGGATTCTCACCTTGAGTCTGGCGCCTTAGACCACTCGGCCATCCTGACAATTAAAAATCTTAAAATTCATATTTTTTCATGATTCTATAACATAACGTCTGATATGTCTGATGGAAACATGCAGATCTTAAGATACAAAGAAAAATAAACAAAAAACGTTAAAAGCTAATGAAAGATATAGTAAAAAACATTTTTTTATGGAATTTGAGTAACTTTTTGAATTCTAAACTAGGCATATGATGACATGTGTCGAACGATTATTCGCATTTCATGTGTTGTCTGTTCTCAAACTATGACATTATCAAACGATTAATCACTGTTCATGTGTTTTCTTTTCACCATTTGGAGAATTTTTCGGTATTGACAAAGAGCTACTTTTTTAAGGCAAAAGCTGTGTCAGAAGAGGGATTTGAACCCTCGCCTCCAATCGGAGACCAGAATACCCCTGTAACTAGGAAGGATTCTCACCTTGAGTCTGGCGCCTTAGACCACTCGGCCATCCTGACAATTAAAAATTCTTAAAATTCATATTTTTTCATGATTCTATAACATAACGTCTGATATGTCTGATGGAAACATGCAGATCTTAAGATACAAAGAAAAATAAACAAAAAACGTTAAAAGCTAATGAAAGATATAGTAAAAAACATTTTTTAATGGAATTTGAGTAACTTTTTGAATTCTAAACTAGGCATATGATGACATGTGTCGAACGATTATTCGCATTTCATGTGTTGTCTGTTCTCAAACTATGACATCTATCAAACGATTAATCACTGTTCATGTGTTTTCTTTTCACCATTTGGAGAATTTTTCGGTATTGACAAAGAGCTACTTTTTTAAGGCAAAAGCTGTGTCAGAAGAGGGATTTGAACCCTCGCCTCCAATCGGAGACCAGAATACCCCTGTAACTAGGAAGGATTCTCACCTTGAGTCTGGCGCCTTAGACCACTCGGCCATCCTGACAATTAAAAATCCTTAAAATTCATATTTTTTCATGATTCTGTAACATAACGTCTGATATGTCTGATGGAAACATGCAGATCTTAAGATACAAAGAAAAATAAACAAAAAACGTTAAAAGCTAATGAAAGATATAGTAAAAAACATTTTTTTATGGAATTTGAGTAACTTTTTGAATTCTAAACTAGGCATATGATGACATGTGTCGAACGATTATTCGCATTTCATGTGTTGTCTGTTCTCAAACTATGACATCTATCAAACGATTAATCACTGTTCATGTGTTTTCTTTTCACCATTTGGAGAATTTTTCGGTATTGACAAAGAGCTACTTTTTTAAGGCAAAAGCTGTGTCAGAAGAGGGATTTGAACCCTCGCCTCCAATCGGAGACCAGAATACCCCTGTAACTAGGAAGGATTCTCACCTTGAGTCTGGCGCCTTAGACCACTCGGCCATCCTGACAATTAAAAATTCTTAAAATTCATATTTTTTCATGATTCTATAACATAACGTCTGATATGTCTGATGGAAACATGCAGATCTTAAGATACAAAGAAAAATAAACAAAAAACGTTAAAAGCTAATGAAAGATATAGTAAAAAACATTTTTTTATGGAATTTGAGTAACTTTTTGAATTCTAAACTAGGCATATGATGACATGTGTCGAACGATTATTCGCATTTCATGTGTTGTCTGTTCTCAAACTATGACATCTATCAAACGATTAATCACTGTTCATGTGTTTTCTTTTCACCATTTGGAGAATTTTTCGGTATTGACAAAGAGCTACTTTTTTAAGGCAAAAGCTGTGTCAGAAGAGGGATTTGAACCCTCGCCTCCAATCGGAGACCAGAATACCCCTGTAACTAGGAAGGATTCTCACCTTGAGTCTGGCGCCTTAGACCACTCGGCCATCCTGACAATTAAAAATCCTTAAAATTCATATTTTTTCATGATTCTATAACATAACGTCTGATATGTCTGATGGAAACATGCAGATCTTAAGATACAAAGAAAAATAAACAAAAAACGTTAAAAGCTAATGAAAGATATAGTAAAAAACATTTTTTTATGGAATTTGAGTAACTTTTTGAATTCTAAACTAGGCATATGATGACATGTGTCGAACGATTATTCGCATTTCATGTGTTGTCTGTTCTCAAACTATGACATCTATCAAACGATTAATCACTGTTCATGTGTTTTCTTTTCACCATTTGGAGAATTTTTCGGTATTGACAAAGAGCTACTTTTTTAAGGCAAAAGCTGTGTCAGAAGAGGGATTTGAACCCTCGCCTCCAATCGGAGACCAGAATACCCCTGTAACTAGGAAGGATTCTCACCTTGAGTCTGGCGCCTTAGACCACTCGGCCATCCTGACAATTAAAAATCTTAAAATTCATATTTTTTCATGATTCTATAACATAACGTCTGATATGTCTGATGGAAACATGCAGATCTTAAGATACAAAGAAAAATAAACAAAAAACGTTAAAAGCTAATGAAAGATATAGTAAAAAACATTTTTTTAATGGAATTTGAGTAACTTTTTGAATTCTAAACTAGGCATATGATGACATGTGTCGAACGATTATTCGCATTTCATGTGTTGTCTGTTCTCAAACTATGACATCTATCAAACGATTAATCACTGTTCATGTGTTTTCTTTTCACCATTTGGAGAATTTTTCGGTATTGACAAAGAGCTACTTTTTTAAGGCAAAAGCCGTGTCAGAAGAGGGATTTGAACCCTCGCCTCCAATCGGAGACCAGAATACCCCTGTAACTAGGAAGGATTCTCACCTTGAGTCTGGCGCCTTAGACCACTCGGCCATCCTGACAATTATAAATCCTTAAAATTCATATTTTTTCATGATTCTGTAACATAACGTCTGATATGTCTGATGGAAACATGCAGATCTTAAGATACAAAGAAAAATAAACAAAAAACGTTAAAAGCTAATGAAAGATATAGTAAAAAACATTTTTTTATGGAATTTGAGTAACTTTTTGAATTCTAAACTAGGCATATGATGACATGTGTCGAACGATTATTCGCATTTCATGTGTTGTCTGTTCTCAAACTATGGCATCTATCAAACGATTAATCACTGTTCATGTGTTTTCTTTTCACCATTTGGAGAATTTTTCGGTATTGACAAAGAGCTACTTTTTTAAGGCAAAAGCTGTGTCAGAAGAGGGATTTGAACCCTCGCCTCCAATCGGAGACCAGAATACCCCTGTAACTAGGAAGGATTCTCACCTTGAGTCTGGCGCCTTAGACCACTCGGCCATCCTGACAATTAAAAATCCTTAAAATTCATATTTTTTCATGATTCTATAACATAACGTCTGATATGTCTGATGGAAACATGCAGATCTTAAGATACAAAGAAAAATAAACAAAAAACGTTAAAAGCTAATGAAAGATATAGTAAAAAACATTTTTTAATGGAATTTGAGTAACTTTTTGAATTCTAAACTAGGCATATGATGACATGTGTCGAACGATTATTCGCATTTCATGTGTTGTCTGTTCTCAAACTATGGCATCTATCAAACGATTAATCACTGTTCATGTGTTTTCTTTTCACCATTTGGAGAATTTTTCGGTATTGACAAAGAGCTACTTTTTTAAGGCAAAAGCTGTGTCAGAAGAGGGATTTGAACCCTCGCCTCCAATCGGAGACCAGAATACCCCTGTAACTAGGAAGGATTCTCACCTTGAGTCTGGCGCCTTAGACCACTCGGCCATCCTGACAATTAAAAATCTTAAAATTCATATTTTTTCATGATTCTATAACATAACGTCTGATATGTCTGATGGAAACATGCAGATCTTAAGATACAAAGAAAAATAAACAAAAAACGTTAAAAGCTAATGAAAGATATAGTAAAAAACATTTTTTTATGGAATTTGAGTAACTTTTTGAATTCTAAACTAGGCATATGATGACATGTGTCGAACGATTATTCGCATTTCATGTGTTGTCTGTTCTCAAACTATGGCATCTATCAAACGATTAATCACTGTTCATGTGTTTTCTTTTCACCATTTGGAGAATTTTTCGGTATTGACAAAGAGCTACTTTTTTAAGGCAAAAGCTGTGTCAGAAGAGGGATTTGAACCCTCGCCTCCAATCGGAGACCAGAATACCCCTGTAACTAGGAAGGATTCTCACCTTGAGTCTGGCGCCTTAGACCACTCGGCCATCCTGACAATTAAAAATCTTAAAATTCATATTTTTTCATGATTCTATAACATAACGTCTGATATGTCTGATGGAAACATGCAGATCTTAAGATACAAAGAAAAATAAACAAAAAACGTTAAAAGCTAATGAAAGATATAGTAAAAAACATTTTTTTATGGAATTTGAGTAACTTTTTGAATTCTAAACTAGGCATATGATGACATGTGTCGAACGATTATTCGCATTTCATGTGTTGTCTGTTCTCAAACTATGACATCTATCAAACGATTAATCACTGTTCATGTGTTTTCTTTTCACCATTTGGAGAATTTTTCGGTATTGACAAAGAGCTACTTTTTTAAGGCAAAAGCTGTGTCAGAAGAGGGATTTGAACCCTCGCCTCCAATCGGAGACCAGAATACCCCTGTAACTAGGAAGGATTCTCACCTTGAGTCTGGCGCCTTAGACCACTCGGCCATCCTGACAATTAAAAATCCTTAAAATTCATATTTTTTCATGATTCTATAACATAACGTCTGATATGTCTGATGGAAACATGCAGATCTTAAGATACAAAGAAAAATAAACAAAAAACGTTAAAAGCTAATGAAAGATATAGTAAAAAACATTTTTTAATGGAATTTGAGTAACTTTTTGAATTCTAAACTAGGCATATGATGACATGTGTCGAACGATTATTCGCATTTCATGTGTTGTCTGTTCTCAAACTATGGCATCTATCAAACGATTAATCACTGTTCATGTGTTTTCTTTTCACCATTTGGAGAATTTTTCGGTATTGACAAAGAGCTACTTTTTTAAGGCAAAAGCTGTGTCAGAAGAGGGATTTGAACCCTCGCCTCCAATCGGAGACCAGAATACCCCTGTAACTAGGAAGGATTCTCACCTTGAGTCTGGCGCCTTAGACCACTCGGCCATCCTGACAATTAAAAATTCTTAAAATTCATATTTTTTCATGATTCTATAACATAACGTCTGATATGTCTGATGGAAACATGCAGATCTTAAGATACAAAGAAAAATAAACAAAAAACGTTAAAAGCTAATGAAAGATATAGTAAAAAACATTTTTTTTATGGAATTTGAGTAACTTTTTGAATTCTAAACTAGGCATATGATGACATGTGTCGAACGATTATTCGCATTTCATGTGTTGTCTGTTCTCAAACTATGACATCTATCAAACGATTAATCACTGTTCATGTGTTTTTTTTCACCATTTGGAGAATTTTTCGGTATTGACAAAGAGCTACTTTTTTAAGGCAAAAGCTGTGTCAGAAGAGGGATTTGAACCCTCGCCTCCAATCGGAGACCAGAATACCCTGTAACTAGGAAGGATTCTCACCTTGAGTCTGGCGCCTTAGACCACTCGGCCATCCTGACAATTAAAAATCCTTAAAATTCATATTTTTTCATGATTCTATAACATAACGTCTGATATGTCTGATGGAAACATGCAGATCTTAAGATACAAAGAAAAATAAACAAAAAACGTTAAAAGCTAATGAAAGATATAGTAAAAAACATTTTTTTAATGGAATTTGAGTAACTTTTTGAATTCTAAACTAGGCATATGATGACATGTGTCGAACGATTATTCGCATTTCATGTGTTGTCTGTTCTCAAACTATGACATCTATCAAACGATTAATCACTGTTCATGTGTCTTTTCACCATTTGGAGAATTTTTCGGTATTGACAAAGAGCTACTTTTTTAAGGCAAAAGCTGTGTCAGAAGAGGGATTTGAACCCTCGCCTCCAATCGGAGACCAGAATACCCCTGTAACTAGGAAGGATTCTCACCTTGAGTCTGGCGCCTTAGACCACTCGGCCATCCTGACAATTAAAAATCTTAAAATTCATATTTTTTCATGATTCTATAACATAACGTCTGATATGTCTGATGGAAACATGCAGATCTTAAGATACAAAGAAAAATAAACAAAAAACGTTAAAAGCTAATGAAAGATATAGTAAAAAACATTTTTTAATGGAATTTGAGTAACTTTTTGAATTCTAAACTAGGCATATGATGACATGTGTCGAACGATTATTCGCATTTCATGTGTTGTCTGTTCTCAAACTATGACATCTATCAAACGATTAATCACTGTTCATGTGTTTTCTTTTCACCATTTGGAGAATTTTTCGGTATTGACAAAGAGCTACTTTTTTAAGGCAAAAGCTGTGTCAGAAGAGGGATTTGAACCCTCGCCTCCAATCGGAGACCAGAATACCCCTGTAACTAGGAAGGATTCTCACCTTGAGTCTGGCGCCTTAGACCACTCGGCCATCCTGACAATTAAAAATTCTTAAAATTCATATTTTTTCATGATTCTATAACATAACGTCTGATATGTCTGATGGAAACATGCAGATCTTAAGATACAAAGAAAAATAAACAAAAAACGTTAAAAGCTAATGAAAGATATAGTAAAAAACATTTTTTTAATGGAATTTGAGTAACTTTTTGAATTCTAAACTAGGCATATGATGACATGTGTCGAACGATTATTCGCATTTCATGTGTTGTCTGTTCTCAAACTATGGCATCTATCAAACGATTAATCACTGTTCATGTGTTTTCTTTTCACCATTTGGAGAATTTTTCGGTATTGACAAAGAGCTACTTTTTTAAGGCAAAAGCTGTGTCAGAAGAGGGATTTGAACCCTCGCCTCCAATCGGAGACCAGAATACCCCTGTAACTAGGAAGGATTCTCACCTTGAGTCTGGCGCCTTAGACCACTCGGCCATCCTGACAATTAAAAATCCTTAAAATTCATATTTTTTCATGATTCTATAACATAACGTCTGATATGTCTGATGGAAACATGCAGATCTTAAGATACAAAGAAAAATAAACAAAAAACGTTAAAAGCTAATGAAAGATATAGTAAAAAACATTTTTTTATGGAATTTGAGTAACTTTTTGAATTCTAAACTAGGCATATGATGACATGTGTCGAACGATTATTCGCATTTCATGTGTTGTCTGTTCTCAAACTATGACATCTATCAAACGATTAATCACTGTTCATGTGTTTTCTTTTCACCATTTGGAGAATTTTTCGGTATTGACAAAGAGCTACTTTTTTAAGGCAAAAGCTGTGTCAGAAGAGGGATTTGAACCCTCGCCTCCAATCGGAGACCAGAATACCCCTGTAACTAGGAAGGATTCTCACCTTGAGTCTGGCGCCTTAGACCACTCGGCCATCCTGACAATTAAAAATTCTTAAAATTCATATTTTTTCATGATTCTATAACATAACGTCTGATATGTCTGATGGAAACATGCAGATCTTAAGATACAAAGAAAAATAAACAAAAAACGTTAAAAGCTAATGAAAGATATAGTAAAAAACATTTTTTAATGGAATTTGAGTAACTTTTTGAATTCTAAACTAGGCATATGATGACATGTGTCGAACGATTATTCGCATTTCATGTGTTGTCTGTTCTCAAACTATGACATCTATCAAACGATTAATCACTGTTCATGTGTTTTCTTTTCACCATTTGGAGAATTTTTCGGTATTGACAAAGAGCTACTTTTTTAAGGCAAAAGCTGTGTCAGAAGAGGGATTTGAACCCTCGCCTCCAATCGGAGACCAGAATACCCCTGTAACTAGGAAGGATTCTCACCTTGAGTCTGGCGCCTTAGACCACTCGGCCATCCTGACAATTAAAAATCCTTAAAATTCATATTTTTTCATGATTCTGTAACATAACGTCTGATATGTCTGATGGAAACATGCAGATCTTAAGATACAAAGAAAAATAAACAAAAACGTTAAAAGCTAATGAAAGATATAGTAAAAAACATTTTTTAATGGAATTTGAGTAACTTTTTGAATTCTAAACTAGGCATATGATGACATGTGTCGAACGATTATTCGCATTTCATGTGTTGTCTGTTCTCAAACTATGACATCTATCAAACGATTAATCACTGTTCATGTGTTTTCTTTTCACCATTTGGAGAATTTTTCGGTATTGACAAAGAGCTACTTTTTTAAGGCAAAAGCTGTGTCAGAAGAGGGATTTGAACCCTCGCCTCCAATCGGAGACCAGAATACCCCTGTAACTAGGAAGGATTCTCACCTTGAGTCTGGCGCCTTAGACCACTCGGCCATCCTGACAATTAAAAATCCTTAAAATTCATATTTTTCATGATTCTGTAACATAACGTCTGATATGTCTGATGGAAACATGCAGATCTTAAGATACAAAGAAAAAAACAAAAAACGTTAAAAGCTAATGAAAGATATAGTAAAAAACATTTTTTTATGGAATTTGAGTAACTTTTTGAATTCTAAACTAGGCATATGATGACATGTGTCGAACGATTATTCGCATTTCATGTGTTGTCTGTTCTCAAACTATGGCATCTATCAAACGATTAATCACTGTTCATGTGTTTTCTTTTCACCATTTGGAGAATTTTTCGGTATTGACAAAGAGCTACTTTTTTAAGGCAAAAGCTGTGTCAGAAGAGGGATTTGAACCCTCGCCTCCAATCGGAGACCAGAATACCCCTGTAACTAGGAAGGATTCTCACCTTGAGTCTGGCGCCTTAGACCACTCGGCCATCCTGACAATTAAAAATCCTTAAAATTCATATTTTTTCATGATTCTATAACATAACGTCTGATATGTCTGATGGAAACATGCAGATCTTAAGATACAAAGAAAAATAAACAAAAAACGTTAAAAGCTAATGAAAGATATAGTAAAAAACATTTTTTTTATGGAATTTGAGTAACTTTTTGAATTCTAAACTAGGCATATGATGACATGTGTCGAACGATTATTCGCATTTCATGTGTTGTCTGTTCTCAAACTATGACATCTATCAAACGATTAATCACTGTTCATGTGTTTTCTTTTCACCATTTGGAGAATTTTTCGGTATTGACAAAGAGCTACTTTTTTAAGGCAAAAACTGTGTCAGAAGAGGGATTTGAACCCTCGCCTCCAATCGGAGACCAGAATACCCCTGTAACTAGGAAGGATTCTCACCTTGAGTCTGGCGCCTTAGACCACTCGGCCATCCTGACAATTAAAAATCCTTAAAATTCATATTTTTTCATGATTCTGTAACATAACGTCTGATATGTCTGATGGAAACATGCAGATCTTAAGATACAAAGAAAAATAAACAAAAAACGTTAAAAGCTAATGAAAGATATAGTAAAAAACATTTTTTTATGGAATTTGAGTAACTTTTTGAATTCTAAACTAGGCATATGATGACATGTGTCGAACGATTATTCGCATTTCATGTGTTGTCTGTTCTCAAACTATGACATATATCAAACGATTAATCACTGTTCATGTGTTTTCTTTTCACCATTTGGAGAATTTTTCGGTATTGACAAAGAGCTACTTTTTTAAGGCAAAAGCTGTGTCAGAAGAGGGATTTGAACCCTCGCCTCCAATCGGAGACCAGAATACCCCTGTAACTAGGAAGGATTCTCACCTTGAGTCTGGCGCCTTAGACCACTCGGCCATCCTGACAATTAAAAATCTTAAAATTCATATTTTTTCATGATTCTGTAACATAACGTCTGATATGTCTGATGGAAACATGCAGATCTTAAGATACAAAGAAAAATAAACAAAAAACGTTAAAAGCTAATGAAAGATATAGTAAAAAACATTTTTTTATGGAATTTGAGTAACTTTTTGAATTCTAAACTAGGCATATGATGACATGTGTCGAACGATTATTCGCATTTCATGTGTTGTCTGTTCTCAAACTATGGCATCTATCAAACGATTAATCACTGTTCATGTGTTTTCTTTTCACCATTTGGAGAATTTTTCGGTATTGACAAAGAGCTACTTTTTTAAGGCAAAAGCTGTGTCAGAAGAGGGATTTGAACCCTCGCCTCCAATCGGAGACCAGAATACCCCTGTAACTAGGAAGGATTCTCACCTTGAGTCTGGCGCCTTAGACCACTCGGCCATCCTGACAATTAAAAAATCTTAAAATTCATATTTTTTCATGATTCTGTAACATAACGTCTGATATGTCTGATGGAAACATGCAGATCTTAAGATACAAAGAAAAATAAACAAAAAACGTTAAAAGCTAATGAAAGATATAGTAAAAAACATTTTTTTATGGAATTTGAGTAACTTTTTGAATTCTAAACTAGGCATATGATGACATGTGTCGAACGATTATTCGCATTTCATGTGTTGTCTGTTCTCAAACTATGGCATCTATCAAACGATTAATCACTGTTCATGTGTTTTCTTTTCACCATTTGGAGAATTTTTCGGTATTGACAAAGAGCTACTTTTTTAAGGCAAAAGCTGTGTCAGAAGAGGGATTTGAACCCTCGCCTCCAATCGGAGACCAGAATACCCCTGTAACTAGGAAGGATTCTCACCTTGAGTCTGGCGCCTTAGACCACTCGGCCATCCTGACAATTAAAAATTCTTAAAATTCATATTTTTCATGATTCTGTAACATAACGTCTGATATGTCTGATGGAAACATGCAGATCTTAAGATACAAAGAAAAATAAACAAAAAACGTTAAAAGCTAATGAAAGATATAGTAAAAAACATTTTTTATGGAAT
>NW_025747174.1:0-27500 GCF_021184085.1 Oncorhynchus gorbuscha
GGAGGGAAATGGAGTGGGAGAGAGAGGGAAATGGAGTGGGAGAGACAGAGAGAGAGATGAAGTGACAGAGAGAGAGAGAGACAGAGAGACAGAGAGAGAGATGGAGAGAGGGAGAGAGAGAGAGACAGAGAGAGAGAGAGGGAGAGAGAGAGAGAGAGAGAGAGAGAGAGAGAGAGAGAGACAGAAAGAGATATGGAGAGAGAGAGAGAGAGAGACAGAGAGTGAGAGATATAAAGAGAGACAGAGAGAGAGAGAGAGAGAGAGAGAGAGAGAGAGAGAGAGAGAGAGAGAGAGAGAGAGAGAGAGAGAGAGAGAGAGAGAGAGAGAGAGAGAGAGAGAGAGAGAGAGGAGGGAGGGAGGGAGGGAGGGAGGGAGGGAGGGAGGGAGGGAGGGAGGGAGGGAGGGAGGGAGGGAGGGAGGGAGGGAGGGAAATGGAGTGGGAGAGAGAGAGGGAAATGGAGTGGGAGAGACAGAGAGAGAGATGAAGTGACAGAGAGAGAGAGAGAGAGAGAGAGGAGAGGGAGAGAGAGAGAGAGAGAGAGAGAGAGAGGGAGAGAGATAGAGAGAGAGAGAGAGAGAGAGAGAGATATAAGAGAGAGAGAGAGAGAGAGAGAGATATAAAGAGATATAAAGAGAGACAGAGAGAGAGAGAGAGAGAGAGAGAGAGAGATGATCAAATATACAGACAACCAATTCCAATTGGCTATACTAAAACTCTTTAACATCATCCTTAGCTCTGGCATCCTCCCCGATATTTGGAACCAAGAACTGATCACCCCAATCCACAAAAGTGGAGACAAATCTGACCCCAATAACTACCGTGGAATATGCGTCAACAGTAACCTTGGGAAAACCCTCTGCATTATCATTAACAGCAGTCTCGTACATTTCCTCAATGAAAACAATGTACTGAGCAAATGTCAAATTGGCTTTTTACCAAATTACCGTACAACAGACCACGTATTCACCCTGCACACCCTAATTGACAACCAAACAAACCAAAACAAAGGCAAAGTCTTCTCATGCTTTGTTGATTTAAAAAAAAGCCTTCGACGCAATTTGGCATGAGGGTCTGCTATACAAACTGATGGAAAGTGGTGTTGGGGGTAAAACATACGACATTATAAAATCCATGTACACAAACAACAAGTGTGCGGTTAAAATTGGCAAAAAACACACACATTTCTTCACACAGAGTTGTGGGGTTAGACAGGGATGCAGCTTAAGCCCCACCCTCTTCAACATATATATCAACGAATTGGCGCGGGCACTAGAAAGACGTACCCGGCCTCACCCTACTAGAATCCGAAGTCAAATGTCTGCTGTTTGCTGATGATCTGGTGCTTCTGTCACCAACCAAAGAGGGCCTACAGCAGCATCTAGATCTCATGCACAGATTCTGGGGAGTATACAGATTGCTAAGACCACACAAGGGGAGTATACAGATTGCTAAGACCACACAAGGGGAGTATACAGAATGTTAAGACCACACAAGGGGAGTAGACAGAATGTTAAGACCACACAAGGGGAGTAGACAGAATGTTAAGACCACACAAGGGGAGTATACAGAATGTTAAGACCACACAAGGGGAGTAAACAGAATGTTAAGACCACACAAGGGGAGTAAACAGAATGTTAAGACCACACAAGGGGAGTAGACAGAATGTTAAGACCACACAAGGGGAGTATACAGAATCTTAAGACCACACAAGGGGAGTAAACAGAATATTAAGACCACACAAGGGGAGTATACAGAATGTTAAGACCACACAAGGGGAGTAAACAGAATGTTAAGACCACACAAGGGGAGTAGACAGAATGTTAAGACCACACAAGGGGAGTAGACAGAATGTTAAGACCACACAAGGGGAGTAGACAGAATGTTAAGACCACACAAGGGGAGTACAAGACCACACAAGGGGAGTAGACAGAATGTTAAGACCACACAAGGGGAGTAAACAGAATGTTAAGACCACACAAGGGGAGTAGACAGAATGTTAAGACCACACTAGGGGAGTAGACAGAATGTTAAGACCACACAAGGGGAGTAGACAGAATGTTAAGACCACACAAGGGGAGTAGACAGAATGTTAAGACCACACAAGGGGAGTAAACAGAATGTTAAGACCACACTAGGATAGTAGACAGAATGTTAAGACCACACAAGGGGAGTAAACAGAATGTTAAGACCACACAAGGATAGCAGACAGAATGTTAAGACCACACTAGGGAGTAAACAGAATGTTAAGACCACACAAGGAATGTTAGACCACACTAGGGGAGTAAACAGAATGTTAAGACCACACAAGGGGAGTAGACAGAATGTTAAGACCACACTAGGGGAGTAGACAGAATGTTAAGACCACACAAGGGGAGTAGACAGAATGTTAAGACCACACAAGGGGAGTAGACAGAATGTTAAGACCACACAAGGGGAGTAAACAGAATGTTAAGACCACACAAGGGTTAAAATCCTCATCATTCAGTTTCTTAACAGGCGCATGTTTATCAATAATTGGAAGAATCAGCGTCTGGATGCTCCTCATTAATCACATCAGACCAACAAATATTTTTTAAATCATCCACATAAGAGTCACAGAACAAGTCTTTTGAATGATCTTATATACACTATTTTAAGCCCAGCCATTGGCTGAATGACCTTATATACACTATTTTAAGCCCAGCCATTGGCTGAATGACCTTTTATATACACTATTTTTGGCTGAATGATCTTATATACACTATTTTAGCCCAGCCATTGGCTGAATGATCTTATATACACTATTTTAGGCCCAGCCATTGGCTGAATGATCTTATATACACTATTTTAAGCCCAGCCATTGGCTGAATGATCTTATATACACTATGTTAGGCCCAGCCATTGGCTGAATGATCTTATATACACTATGTTAGGCCCAGCCATTGGCTGAATGATCTTATATACACTATGTTAGGCCCAGCCGTTGGCTGAATGATCTTATATACACTATTTTAGGCCCAGCCATTGGCTGAATGATCTTATATACACTATGTTAGGCCCAGCCATTGGCTGAATGATCTTATATACACTATGTTAGGCCCAGCCATTGGCTGAATGATCTTATATACACTATGTTAGGCCCAGCCATTGGCTGAATGATCTTATATACACTATGTTAGGCCCAGCCATTGGCTGAATGATCTTATATACACTATGTTAGGCCCAGCCATTGGCTGAATGATCTTATATACACTATTTTAGAATGATCTTATATACACTATTTTAGCCCAGCCATTGGCTGAATGATCCACTATGTTAGGCTTGAATGATCTTATATACACTATTTTAGGCCCAGCCATTGGCTGAATGATCTTATATACACTATTTTAGGCCCAGCCATTGGCTGAATGATCTTATATACACTATTTTAAGCCCAGCCATTGGCTGAATGATCTTATATCTAACACTATGTTAGGCCCAGCCATTGGCTGAATGATCTTATATACACTATATTGGCTGAATGATCATATACTATGTTAGGCCCAGCCATTGGCTGAATGATCTTATATACACTATGTTAGGCCCAGCCATTGGCTGAATGATCTGAATGGCTGAATGATCTTATATACACTATGTTAGGCCCAGCCATTGGCTGAATGATCTTATATACACTATGTTAGGCCCAGCCATTGGCTGAATGATCTTATATACACTATGTTAGGCCCAGCCATTGGCTGAATGATCTTATATACACTATGTTAGGCCCAGCCATTGGCTGAATGATCTTATATACACTATGTTAGGCCCAGCCGTTGACTGAATGATCTTATATACACTATGTTAATGATCTTATATACACTATGTTAGGCCCAGCCATTGACTGAATGATCTTATATACACTATCTTAGGCCCAGCCATTGACTGAATGATCTTATATACACTATGTTAGGCCCAGCCTATATCCTGGATATAGACGCCATATTGTGATCACTGCAGCCAATGGGAACGGATACAGCTTTAGAACAAAGTTCTACAGTATTAGTAAACATGTGATCAATACATGTGGGTGATGTTGTTCCTGTAGTGTTTGTAAACACCCTGGTAGGTTGATTAATAACCTGAACCAGATTACAGACACTGGTTACAGTGAGAAGCTTCCTGTTGATTAATAAACTGAACCAGATTACAGACACTGGTTACAGTGAGAAGCTTCCTGTTGAGTAGGTTGATTAATAACCTGAACCAGATTACAGACACTGGTTACAGTGAGAAGCTTCCTGTTGAGTGGGTTGATTAATAACCTGAACCAGATTACAGACACTGGTTACAGTGAGAAGCTTCCTGTTGAGAGGGTTGATTAATAACCTGAACCAGATTAGACACTGGTTACAGTGAGAAGCTTCCTGTTGATTAATAACCTGAACCAGATTACAGGCACTGGTTACAGTGAGAAGCTTCCTGTTGATTAATAACCTGAACCAGATTACAGGCACTGGTTACAGTGAGAAGTTTCCTGTTGAGTGGGTTGATTAATAACCTGAACCAGATTACAGGCACTGGTTACAGTGAGAAGCTTCCTGTTGAGTGGGTTGATTAATAACCTGAACCAGATTACAGACACTGGTTACAGTAAGAAGCTTCCTGTTGAGTGGGTTGATTAATAACCTGAACCAGATTACAGGCACTGGTTACAGTGAGAAGCTTCCTGTTGAGTGGGTTGATTAATAACCTGAACCAGATTACAGGCACTGGTTACAGTGAGAAGCTTCCTGTTGAGTGGGTTGATTAATAACCTGAACCAGATTACAGACACTGGTTACAGTGAGAAGCTTCCTGTTGAGTGGGTTGATTAATAACCTGAACCAGATTACAGGCACTGGTTACAGTGAGAAGCTTCCTGTTGAGTGGGTTGATAAATAACCTGAACCAGATTATAGACACTGGTTACACTGAGAAGCTTCCTGTTGAGTGGGTTGATTAATAACCTGAACCAGATTACAGACACTGGTTACAGTGAGAAGCTTCCTGTTGAGTGGGTTGATTAATAACCTGAACCAGATTACAGACACTGGTTACAGTGAGAAGCTTCCTATTGAGTGGGTTGATTAATAACCTGAACCAGATTACAGGCACTGGTTACAGTGAGAAGCTTCCTGTTGAGAGGGTTGATTAATAACCTGAACCAGATTACAGGCACTGGTTACAGCGAGAAGCTTCCTGTTGAGAGGGTTAATTAATAACCTGAACCAGATTACAGACACTGGTTACAGTGAGAAGCTTCCTGTTGAGGGGGTTGATTAATAACCTGAACCAGATTACAGACACTGGTTACAGTGAGAAGCTTCCTGTTGAGCGGACAGCTTGATGAAAACCAGTCAATATTCAGGTCCCCGAGAAAGTAGACCTCTCTGTTTACATCACATACACTATCAAGCATTTCACACATGATTTAGATACTGACTGTTAGCACCTGGTGGCCTATATCAGGACCCCATAAGACAAGTCTTTAGATGTGCCAAGTGAACCTGCAACCACAACACTTCAATAACACTTGACATAAGATCTTCTCTAAGTATTACAGGGATGTGGCTCTGAATATGTATACAGTATACAGCAACACCTCCCACATAAGCATTCTTATGTCTTTTCCTATAGATGTTTTATCCTTGTATTGCTACTGCCTCCCCTAACCCAGACGACGCTGGGCCAATTGTGCACCTCCCAATGGGTCTCCCTGTCACAGCCGCCTGCGACAGAGCCTGGGCTGCGAGCCCAGGATATCTAGTGGCACGGCTAGCAACGGTGATGCAGTGCCTTAGACCACGGCACCACTCGGGAGGCCCTGATTCTAGCAAGTCATTGACCTTTATTCCCTTCTGTCTAAGATACATATATTCATATGGGCTATTTTCAGCCCTTTTCCTGGGTAGCTTATTAGAGAGAGACATCATATGGAAAAGAGCAAACCAAGCAAGAGAAAGAAACTATACAATAATTTGTTAAAGACAGGAATGCCTATGGGGGAGGAGTTGCTGTATATATTCAGAGCTATATACAGTACCAGTCAAAAGATGGGACATTACCTACTCATTCAAAGGTTTAGAACACCTACTCATTCAAAGGTTTAGAACACCTACTCATTCAAAGGTTTAGAACACCTACTCATTCAAAGGTTTAGAACACCTACTCATTCAAAGGTTTAGAACACCTACTCATTCAAAGGTTTAGAACACCTACTCATTCAAAGGTTTAGAACACCTACTCATTCAAAGGTTTAGAACACCTACTCATTCAAAGGTTTAGAACACCTACTCATTCAAGGGTTTTTCTTGATTGTTACTATTTTTCTACATTGCAGAATAGTAGTGAAAACATTACAACTATGAAATAACACATATCGAATCATGGAGAAACCTTAAAAAGCAAAATATATTTGATATTTGAGATTATTCTACAAACACTGTGATTATTATTATTTGACCCTGATGGTCATCTATGAACGTTTGAACATCTTGGCCATGTTCTGTTATATTCTCCACCCGGCACAGCCAGAAGAGGACTGGCCACCCCTCATAGCCTGGTTCCTCTCTAACTGGTACAGCCAGAAGAGGTTTTGCCACCCCTCATAGCCTGGTTCCTCTCTACCTGGTACAGCCAGAAGAGGACTGGTCACCCCTCATAGCCTGGTTCCTCTCTATCTGGCACAGCCAGAAGAGGACTGGCCACCCCTCATAGCCTGGTTCCTCTCTACCTGGTACAGCCAGAAGAGGACTGGCCACCCCACATAGCCTGGTTCCTCTCTACCTGGTACAGTCAGAAGAGGACTGGCCACCCCTCATAGCCTGGTTCCTCTCTATCTGGCACAGCCAGAAGAGGACTGGCCACCCCTCATAGCCTGGTTCCTCTCTATCTGGTACAGCCAGAAGAGGACTGGCCACCCCTCATAGCCTGGTTCCTCTACACCCGGAACAGCCAGAAGAGGACTGGCCAACCCTCATAGCCTGGTTCCTCTACACCCGGAACAGCCAGAAGAGGACTGGCCACCCCTCATAGCCTGGTTCCTCTACACCCGGAACAGCCAGAAGAGGACTGGCCACCCCTCATAGCCTGGTTCCTCTACACCCGGCACAGCCAGAAGAGGACTGGCCACCCCTCATAGCCTGGTTCCTCTCTACCCGGCACGGTCAAAAGAGGACTGGCCACCCCTCATAGCCTGGTTCCTCCCTAGGTTTCTGCCTGGGTTCCCAACCTTTCTAGGGAGTTTTTCCTAAACAACGTGCTTCTACATCTGAATTTTAGGCTGGGTTTCTGTACAGCACTTTGTGACATCGGCTGATGTAAATAGGTCTTTATAAATACATTTTATTGATTGATTGATTCTTCAAAGTAGCCACCATTTGCCTTGATGACAGCTTTGAACACCCTTGGCATTCTCAGTGCGGTTTGGAGGGTCATGTTTCGGAGGACGAATTGACTCGACCTTCGCCTCTCCCGAGCCCGTTGGGGAGTTGCAGCGATGAAACAAGATCGTAATTATAACATTGGGAGAGAAAAATAATCATTCCAAAAGAACAATCTCAGCTCTCCCTCGTTTTGAGTTCAACAGGAAGTTGGTGTCATCATCTGACATGCAGGCTGTCTACACACCATCCCCCTGTCACATGACGTCAACACCTGACAGGCAGGCTGTCTACACACCATCCCCCTGTCACATGACGTCAACACCTGACAGGCACTTGGGGTGTCAAGAGGGAAAGGTGTTCCACTGGGGGACTATGGATAACCTTTACATTCTTTACATTCTAGAGTAAACACTGGGGGACTATGGGTAACCTTTACATTCTAGAGTAAACACTGGGGGACTATGGGTAACCTTTACATTCTAGAGTAAACACTGGGGGACTATGGGTAACCTTTACATTCTAGAGTAAACACCTGGGGACTATGGGTAACCTTTACATTCTAGAGTAAACACTGGGGGACTATGGGTAACCTTTAAATTCTAGAGTAAACTCTGGGGGACTATGGGGAACCTTTACATTCTAGAGTAAACACTGGGGGACTATGGGTAACCTTTACATTCCAGAGTAAACACTGGGGGACTATGGGTAACCTTTACATTCTAGAGTAAACACTGGGGTACTATGGGTAACCTTTACATTCTAGAGTAAACACTGGGGGACTATGGGTAACTTTTACATGCTAGAGGAAACACTGGGGGACTATGGGTAACCTTTACATTCCAGAGTAAACACTGGGGGACTATGGGTAACCTTTACATTACAGAGTAAACACTGGGGAACTATGGGTAACCTTTACATTCTAGAGTAAACACCTGGGGACTATGGGTAACCTTTACATTATAGAGTAAACACTGGGGGACTATGGGTAACCTCTACATTCTAGAGTAAACACTGGGAGACTATGGGTAACCTTTACATGCTAGAGGAAACACTGGGGGACTATGGGTAACCTTTACATTCTAGAGTAAACTCTGGGGGACTATGGGTAACCTTTACATTCTAGAGTAAACACCTGGGGACTATGGTTAACCTTTACATGCTAGAGGAAACACTGGGGGACTATGGGTAACCTTTACATTTTAGAGTAAACACTGGGGGACTATGGGTAACCTTTACATTCTAGAGTAAACACTGGGGGACTATGGGTAACCTTTACATGCTAGAGTAAACACTGGGGGACTATGGGTAACCTTTACATTCGAGAGTAAACACTGGGGGAATATGGGTAACCTTTACATTCTAGAGTAAACACCTGGGGACTATGGGTAACCTTTACATTCTAGAGTAAACACCTGGGGACTATGGGTAACCTTTACATTCGAGAGTAAACACTGGGGGACTATGGGTAACCTTTACATGCTAGAGGAAACACTGGGGGACTATGGGGAACCTTTACATTCTAGAGTAAACACTGGGGGACTATGGGTAACCTTCACATTCTACAGAAGACACTGGGGGACTATGGGTAACCTTTACATTCCAGAGTAAACACTGGGGGACTATGGGTAACTTACATACTAGAGTAAACACTGGGGGACTATGGGTAACTTACATTCTAGAGTAAACACTGGGGGACTATGGGTAACCTTTACATTCTAGAGGAAACACTGGGGGACTATGGGTAACTTACATTCTAGAGTAAACACTGGGGGACTATGGGCAACCTTTACATTCTAGAGTAAACACTGGGGGACTATGGGTAACCTTTACATTCTAGAGTAAACACTGGGGGACTATGGGTAACCTTTACATTCTAGAGTAAACACTGGGGGACTATGGGTAACCTTTACATTCTAGAGTAAACACTGGGGGACTATGGGCAACCTTTACATTCTAGAGTAAACACTGGGGGACTATGGGTAACCTTTACATTCTAGAGTAAACACTGGGGGACTATGGGTAACCTTTACATTCTAGAGTAAACACTGGGGGACTATGGGTAACCTTTACATTCTAGAGTAAACACTGGGGGACTATGAGCAACCTTTACATTCTAGAGTAAACACTGGGGGACTATGGGTAACCTTTACATTCTAGAGTAAACACTGGGGGACTATGGGTAACCTTTACATTCTAGAGTAAACACTGGGGGACTATGGGCAACCTTTACATTCTAGAGTAAACTCACTCCGTCATTGAAGAAGAAAATGCATCTGGTGTCACTGGTGTCGGCCTAACGGAGCGGCAGTCAGCCAATAGGATAGCATCTCCACGGTGGAACTCAGTGGCAGTCAGCCAATAGGAGAGCATCTCCACGGTGCAGCTCAGTGGTGTCGGCCTAACGGAGTGGCAGTCAGCCAATAGGAGAGCATCTCCACGGTGGAACTCAGTGGCAGTCAGCCAATAGGAGAGCATCTCCACGGTGGAACTCAGTGGCAGTCAACCAATAGGAGAGCATCTCCGCGGTGCAGCTCAATGGTGTCGGCCTAACAGAGCGGCTGTCAGCCAATAGGATAGCATCTCAGTGGCAGTCAGCCAATAGGATAGCATCTCAGTGGCAGTCAGCCAATAGGAGAGCATCTCAGTGGCAGTCAGCCAATAGGAGAGCATCTCCGCGGTGCAGCTCAGTGGTGTCGGCCTAACAGAGCGGCTGTCAGCCAATAGGAGAGCATCTCCATGGCTGTCAGCCAATAAGATAGCATCACCACGGTGGTAAAATGATGTGTTCATTCACACCAAACACCAGTTTGTCTGTTTCCTCATTTCCTCATCAAAGCGAGGCATCTGTTGGCCTAGAAGGCCTTGTGGTCGTGGTCGTCTTTCATTCCGTACCTCCCGGAGTCCGGCCCACCACAAACCAACCGCCTGACTGCCGGGTTAAAATATTGGACAAGTTGCGATTTGGTTTGGGCCTCTTAGTGTAGAGACAGGGTCTGATTTCTCCGGGGTCTTAGTGTAGAGACAGGGTCTGATTTCTCTTAGTGTAGAGACAGGGTCTGATTCCTCTTAATTTAGAGACAGGGTCTGATTTCTCTTAGTGTAGAGACAGGGTCTGATTTCTCTTAGTGTAGAGACAGGGTCTGATTTCTCTTAGTGTAGAGACAGGGTCTGATTCCTCTTAATGTAGAGACAGGGTCTGATTTCTCTTAGTGTAGAGACAGGGTCTGATTTCTCTTAGTGTAGAGACAGGGTCTGATTTCTCTTAGTGTAGAGACAGAGTCTGATTTCTCCTGGGTCTTAGTGTAGAGACAGGGTCTGATTTCTCCTGGGTCTTAGTGTAGAGACAGGGTCTGATTTCTCTTAGTGTAGAGACAGGGTTTGATTCCTCTTAGTGTAGAGACAGGGTCTGATTTCTCCTGGGTCTTAGTGTAGAGACAGGGTCTGATTCCTCTTAGTGTAGAGACAGGGTCTGATTTCTCCTGGGTCTTAGTGTAGAGACAGGGTCTGATTCCTCTTAGTGTAGAGACAGGGTCTGATTCCTCTTAGTGTAGAGACAGGGTCTGATTCCTCTTAGTGTAGAGACAGGGTCTGATTTCTCTTAGTGTAGAGACAGGGTCTGATTTCTCTTAGTGTAGAGACAGGGTCTGATTTCTCCTGGGTCTTAGTGTAGAGACAGGGTCTGATTTTTCCTGGGTCTTAGTGTAGAGACAGGGTCTGATTTCTCTTAGTGTAGAGACAGGGTCTGATTCCTCTTAGTGTAGAGACAGGGTCTGATTTCTCTTAGTGTAGAGACATGGTCTGATTTCTCTTAGTGTAGAGACAGGGTCTGATTCCTCTTAGTGTAGAGACAGGGTCTGATTTCTCTTAGTGTAGAGACAGGGTCTGATTTCTCTTAGTGTAGAGACAGGGTCTTCCTCTTAGTGTAGAGACAGGGTCTGATTCCTCTTAGTGTAGAGACAGGGTCTGATTTCTCCTGGGTCTTAGTGTAGAGACAGGGTCTGATTTCTCTTAGTGTAGAGACAGGATCTGATTTCTCTTAGTGTAGAGACAGGGTCTGATTCCTATTAGTGTAGAGACAGGGTCTGATTTCTCTTAGTGTAGAGACAGGGTCTGATTTCTCTTAGTGTAGAGACAGGGTCTGATTTCTCTTAGTGTAGAGACAGGGTCTGATTTCTCCTGGGTCTTAGTGTAGAGACAGGGTCTGATTTCTCTTAGTGTAGAGACAGGGTCTGATTTCTCCTGGGTCTTAGTGTAGAGACAGGGTCTGATTCCTCTTAGTGTAGAGACAATGTCTGATTTCTCTTAGTGTAGAGACAGGGTCTGATTTCTCCTGGGTCTTAGTGTAGAGACAGGGTCTGATTCCTCTTAGTGTAGAGACAATGTCTGATTTCTCTTAGTGTAGAGACAGGGTCTGATTTCTCTTAGTGTAGAGACAGGGTCTGATTTCTCTTAGTGTAGAGACAGGGTCTGATTTCTCCTGGGTCTTAGTGTAGAGACAGGGTCTGATTTTTCCTGGGTCTTAGTGTAGAGACAGGGTCTGATTTCTCTTAGTGTAGAGACAGGGTCTGATTCCTCTTAGTGTAGAGACAGGGTCTGATTTCTCTTAGTGTAGAGACATGGTCTGATTTCTCTTAGTGTAGAGACAGGGTCTGATTCCTCTTAGTGTAGAGACAGGGTCTGATTTCTCTTAGTGTAGAGACAGGGTCTGATTTCTCTTAGTGTAGAGACAGGGTCTTCCTCTTAGTGTAGAGACAGGGTCTGATTCCTCTTAGTGTAGAGACAGGGTCTGATTTCTCCTGGGTCTTAGTGTAGAGACAGGGTCTGATTTCTCTTAGTGTAGAGACAGGATCTGATTTCTCTTAGTGTAGAGACAGGGTCTGATTCCTATTAGTGTAGAGACAGGGTCTGATTTCTCTTAGTGTAGAGACAGGGTCTGATTTCTCTTAGTGTAGAGACAGGGTCTGATTTCTCTTAGTGTAGAGACAGGGTCTGGTTTCTCTTAGTGTAGAGACAGGGTCTGATTTCTCCTGGGTCTTAGTGTAGAGACAGGGTCTGATTTCTCTTAGTGTAGAGACAGGGTCTGATTTCTCCTGGGTCTTAGTGTAGAGACAGGGTCTGATTCCTCTTAGTGTAGAGACAATGTCTGATTTCTCTTAGTGTAGAGACAGGGTCTGATTTCTCTTAGTGTAGAGACAGGGTCTGATTTCTCCTGGGTCTTAGTGTAGAGACAGGGTCTGATTTCTCTTAGTGTAGAGACAGGGTCTGATTTCTCTTAGTGTAGAGACAGGGTCTGATTTCTCCTGGGTCTTAGTGTAGAGACAGGGTCTGATTTCTCTTAGTGTAGAGACAGGGTCTGATTTCTCCTGGGTCTTAGTGTAGAGACAGGGTCTGATTCCTCTTAGTGTAGAGACAATGTCTGATTTCTCTTAGTGTAGAGACAGGGTCTGATTTCTCTTAGTGTAGAGACAGGGTCTGATTTCTCCTGGGTCTTAGTGTAGAGACAGGGTCTGATTCCTCTTAGTGTAGAGACAATGTCTGATTTCTCTTAGTGTAGAGACAGGGTCTGATTTCTCTTAGTGTAGAGACAGGGTCTGATTTCTCTTAGTGTAGAGACAGGGTCTGATTTCTCCTGGGTCTTAGTGTAGAGACAGGGTCTGATTTTTCCTGGGTCTTAGTGTAGAGACAGGGTCTGATTTCTCTTAGTGTAGAGACAGGGTCTGATTCCTCTTAGTGTAGAGACAGGGTCTGATTTCTCTTAGTGTAGAGACATGGTCTGATTTCTCTTAGTGTAGAGACAGGGTCTGATTCCTCTTAGTGTAGAGACAGGGTCTGATTTCTCTTAGTGTAGAGACAGGGTCTGATTTCTCTTAGTGTAGAGACAGGGTCTTCCTCTTAGTGTAGAGACAGGGTCTGATTCCTCTTAGTGTAGAGACAGGGTCTGATTTCTCCTGGGTCTTAGTGTAGAGACAGGGTCTGATTTCTCTTAGTGTAGAGACAGGATCTGATTTCTCTTAGTGTAGAGACAGGGTCTGATTCCTATTAGTGTAGAGACAGGGTCTGATTTCTCTTAGTGTAGAGACAGGGTCTGATTTCTCTTAGTGTAGAGACAGGGTCTGGTTTCTCTTAGTGTAGAGACAGGGTCTGATTTCTCCTGGGTCTTAGTGTAGAGACAGGGTCTGATTTCTCTTAGTGTAGAGACAGGGTCTGATTTCTCCTGGGTCTTAGTGTAGAGACAATGTCTGATTTCTCTTAGTGTAGAGACAGGGTCTGATTTCTCTTAGTGTAGAGACAGGGTCTGATTTCTCCTGGGTCTTAGTGTAGAGACAGGGTCTGATTCCTCTTAGTGTAGAGACAATGTCTGATTTCTCTTAGTGTAGAGACAGGGTCTGATTTCTCTTAGTGTAGAGACAGGGTCTGATTTCTCTTAGTGTAGAGACAGGGTCTGGTTTCTCTTAGTGTAGAGACAGGGTCTGATTTCTCCTGGGTCTTAGTGTAGAGACAGGGTCTGATTTCTCTTAGTGTAGAGACAGGGTCTGATTTCTCCTGGGTCTTAGTGTAGAGACAATGTCTGATTTCTCTTAGTGTAGAGACAGGGTCTGATTTCTCTTAGTGTAGAGACAGGGTCTGATTTCTCCTGGGTCTTAGTGTAGAGACAGGGTCTGATTCCTCTTAGTGTAGAGACAATGTCTGATTTCTCTTAGTGTAGAGACAGGGTCTGATTTCTCTTAGTGTAGAGACAGGGTCTGATTTCTCTTAGTGTAGAGACAGGGTCTGATTTCTCTTAGTGTAGAGACAGGGTCTGATTTCTCCTGGGTCTTAGTGTAGAGACAGGGTCTGATTTCTCCTGGGTCTTAGTGTAGAGACAGGGTCTGATTTCTCCTGGGTCTTAGTGTAGAGACAGGGTCTGATTTCTCCTGGGTCTTAGTGTAGAGATAGGGTCTGATTTCTCCTGGGTCTTAGTGTAGAGACAATGTCTGATTTCTCCTGGGTCTTAGTGTAGAGACAGGGTCTGATTTCTTCTGGGTCTTAGTGTAGAGACAGGGTCTGATTTCTCCTGGGTCTTAGTGTAGAGACAGGGTCTGATTTCTCCTGGGTCTTAGTGTAGAGACAGGGTCTGATTTCTCCTGGGTCTTAGTGTAGAGACAGGGTCTGATTTCTCCTGGGTCTTAGTGTAGAGACAGGGTCTGATTTCTCCTGGGTCTTAGTGTAGAGACAGGGTCTGATTTCTCCTGGGTCTTAGTGTAGAGACAGGGTCTGATTTCTCCTGGGTCTTAGTGTAGAGACAGGGTCTGATTTCTCCTGGGTCTTAGTGTAGAGACAGGGTCTGATTTCTCCTGGGTCTTAGTGTAGAGACAGGGTCTGATTTCTCCTGGGTCTTAGTGTAGAGACAGGGTCTGATTTCTCCTGGGTCTTAGTGTAGAGACAGGGTCTGATTTCTCCTGGGTCTTAGTGTAGAGACAGGGTCTGATTTCTCCTGGGTCTTAGTGTAGAGACAGGGTCTGCCCACGTCTGTTCCTTCTTAGTGTAGAGACAGGGTCTGATTTCTCCTGGGTCTTAGTGTAGAGACAGGGTCTGATTTCTCCTGGGTCTTAGTGTAGAGACCAGGGTCTGATTTCTCCTGGGTCTTAGTGTAGAGACAGGGTCTGATTTCTCCTGGGTCTTAGTGTAGAGACAGGGTCTGATTCCTCTTAGTGTAGAGACAGGGTCTGATTTGGGTCGAGGCATCGACTAGTGGTAAACCCCCGAGCCCAGACAGTCAGAGGAGAGGAGAGGTTAGGTTGCGAACTCACACACACACACACACACACACACACACACACACACACACACACACACACACACACACACACACACACACACACACACACACACACACACACACACACACACACACACAGACACACACACACAGACACACACACACACACACACACACACACACACACACACACACACACACACACACACACACACACACACACACACACACACACACACACACACACACACACACACACACACACACACACACACACACACACACACACACACACACACACACGGTGGTGACCTGAATTAGACTTTAAAGAGGAAACAATAACTTTTTCCAAATGACTCTGGAGACATAGAGTTTCTTCCACCAACCGTCATCGTGGTTCCCACGTGCACTGAAAGCTCTGTTGACGTGACAACTGGGACGGAGTTCCGGGAACCTTCTGATTTACCTCATGAAAACCAGTCAGTATCTGGTGTGACCCCCATTTAGCTCATGAAAACCAGTCAGTATCTGGTGTGACCCCCATTTAGCTCATGAAAACCAGTCAGTATCTGGTGTGACCCCCATTTACCTCATGAAAACCAGTCAGTATCTGGTGTGACCCCCATTTACCTCATGAAAACCAGTCAGTATCTGGTGGGGTCACATTTACCTCATGAAAACCAGTCAGTATCTGGTGTGACCCCCATTTAGCTCATGAAAACCAGTCAGTATCTGGTGTGACCCCCATTTAGCTCATGAAAACCAGTCAGTATCTGGTGTGACCCCCATTTACCTCATGAAAACCAGTCAGTATCTGGTGTGACCCCCATTTAGCTCATGAAAACCAGTCAGTATCTGGTGTGACCCCCATTTAGCTCATGAAAACCAGTCAGTATCTGGTGTAACCCCCATTTACCTCATGAAAACCAGTCAGTATCTGGTGTGACCCCCATTTAGCTCATGAAAACCAGTCAGTATCTGGTGTGACCATTTACCTCATGAAAACCAGTCAGTATCTGGTGTGACCCCCATTTATCTCATGAAAACCAGTCAGTATCTGATCTCACCAAATGTCTGGTGAGTATGCAGGCCATGGAAGAACTGGTGACATTTTCAGCTTCCATGAATTGTGTACAGGTCCTTAAAACATGGGGCCCGTGAATTATCATGGGCCTCAGGATCTGGTTAAGGCATCTCATTCAAATTGCCATCGATAAAATGCAATTGTGTTCATTGTCCGCAGTGTATGCCTGCACATGGGACACTCTGTTCACGCCGTTGACATCAGCAAACCGCTCGCCCACACAACGCCATACACGTGGTCTGCGGTTGTGAGGCAGGTTGGACGTACTGCCAAAATCTCTATAATGAAGTTGGAGGCAGCTTACAGTAGAAAAAATTACAATAAACTATCCAATAATAACAATACATTCTCTGGCAACAGCACTTGTGGAAATTCCTGCAGTCAGCATACCAATTGCACGCTCGGGAATGGTGTAGTTGTGTGACAAACACTGCACATGTGTTGTCCCCAGCACAAGGTGCACCTGTGTAATGATCATGCTGCTTAATCAGCTTCTTGCGACATGGGGCCTGACACCTGTCAGGTGGATGGATTATTTTGGCAAAGGAGAAATGCTCACTCAGCTTGCGGATTTGAACTTGCAACCTTTCGGTTACTAGTCCAACACTCTAACCACTACGCTACCTGCCTCCTCTACACTCTAACCACTACACTACCTGCCTCCTCTACACTCTAACCACTAGGCTACCCTGCCACCTCTACACTCTAACCACTACGCTACCTGCCTCCTCTACACTCTAACCACTACACTACCTGCCTCCTCTACACTCTAACCACTAGGCTACCCTGCCACCTCTACACTCTAACCACTAGGCTACCTGCCACCTCTACACTCTAACCACTAGGCTCCCTGCCACCTCTACACTCTAACCACTAGGCCACCCTGCCCCAGTATAGATGTTCCCACCGAGTGATTTCTCCTGTAGTGGACTACTGAGAGAACACAGTGTTGATATACATTAGATTGGATGAACTGAGAGAACACAGTGTTGATATACATTAGATTGGATGAACAGAGAGAACACAGTGTTGATATACATTAGATTGGATGAACTGGGAGAACACAGTGTTGATATACATTAGATTGGATGAACAGAGAGAACACAGTGTTGATATACATTAGATTGGATGAACTGAGAGAACACAGTGTTGATATACATTAGATTGGATGAACTGAGAGAACACAGTGTTGATATACATTAGATTGGATGAACTGAGAGAACACAGTGTTGATATACATTAGATTGGATGAACTGGGAGAACACAGTGTTGATATACATTAGATTGGATGAACTGAGAGAACACAGTGTTGATATACATTAGATTGGATGAACTGAGAGAACACAGTGTTGATATACATTAGATTGGATGAACTGAGAGAACACAGTGTTGATATACATTAGATTGGATGAACTGAGAGAACACAGTGTTGATATACATTAGATTGTATGAACTGGGTGATGTCAGTAAGTTGGCAACGCCCCCTTGAGTGAGGTCAGAGAGCTTGTCAGCCTGATGGAACCGCCCCTTTTGAACAAACTGTAGCAAATGATTGGTTAAGAATGAACATATCAGACCAGAGAGATGTAGAGCTGCAGCTCACGTTTAAAGTATTAGATCCGAGAGACGTAGAGACGTAGCTGATGTTTAAAGTGGTTTAAAACTCTGAATCTCAACATGAGGTAAAAAGATGATAAAGTCACCTGCCGGGCAATCACCGGATGGCTGATTAGCTGTCCTAAATAAAGTATCTAGAAAAGAGAATTTAAATGGGACCATTCTACTACTCTGTTCAAACCACCTCGCACCCCACTGGGGAACCATCGACACGGCTGGCTAGCCTATCTTCAAAGGACCATCTTCCAGAGCGAATGGAATGATAGTAAACTCTGTAGTTCTGTTCAGGAATACATGACAACTGCAGAAGAGAAAAAACAGAGAACCGTTTTTGGACAATCAGAGCCTTAAAACTGTGTCGCGAAAAGGCCCAACCAAACCCCCTTTTAAAAGAAGGCCTGGGTTAGGAGAGATACACATCAAACCAAGGCATTTTCACGTAAATACAGTCATGATTTCTTACTCCAAGCTGGCGACGGTTCGTGTGCAAAGTATTAAGTGAGAGTCGTGTACAAAACGTCAATTGTCTCTGTCCCTCTCTCTCTCTCTCTCCTCTCTCTCTCTCCCTCTCTGTCCCTCTCTCTCTCGCCCTCTCCATGACCTTTGTAACAAGCAGCCATATTGTTGTCGGTCTGCTAGGGACCTATTTCTAATGTAGAAAGTGTGTATGTTTATCCTGTGTTATTATTTAGTTAATTGGTAAATAAATACTTAAACCAAATAGTTCTTGAATCAAAAGTAAGGCTGGGGTTTTTGCAGATGCAAGGAGGTTACGACGGTTCCGAATGATGATTGAACGAGGTTGCTGTGATCAATAAGTTGATTGTTTATGGATGTGATAGGTAAAGACCTTATAGAGTTTAATTAGGGAGATGGTAACTCTTTAAACAACCTCTCTCGTGGTGCCCCAAAATACTAATGAGTTAATTGTTACATGATTAATTTACATCGGGTAACAATTAAACATAGTTAGTTGATTAGATAAATACCAGTCATCAGATGAATGAAAGTCGAGTCACAAACAGGGAACACAGCGTTGGTTTTCCTGAGATTGGGGGTTTCACCTGGAGCAATCCACTAACAAGTTAATACCGAAAAACAATTGTCTTCATTACCTCACTGATTTAATCAGGGGGCTTTGTTGTGCAGGGAGATGAGGTAGCTATGCTTTCGGCATCAATAGATTGAATGTGTGTGTGTGTGTGTGTGTGTGTGTGTGTGTGTGTGTGTGTGTGTGTGTGTGTGTGTGTGTGTGTGTGTGTGTGTGTGTGTGTGTGTGTGTGTGTGTGTGTGTGTGTGTGTGTGTGTGTGTGTGTGTGTGTGTGTGTGTGTGTGTGTGATGGCTTGTGTGGTGACGTTTAGAGATAGCTGACAATATGTGACCTTTCAATAAGGCACAGACAATCCTAATAGATAAATAATACCTGATTATAATCATCACTATGGTTACGTCCCTAACGGCAGCCCGTTCCCTACGTAGTAACCTACTTTTGCTACTAAAGCCGGACCATGTATTTAGCATTGGAATGTCAGTGGTGTAAATGCTGTGTGGCTGATGATAGCAGCAGACAATGCCTGTGTCCCCAAATGGCACCGTATTCCCTAAGGGCCATGGTCAAAAAGTAGTGCACTATATAGGGAATAGTGTGCCATTTTAGGATGTAGATAATCAGACATCAGACATACTGCTGCATATCAACTAGCCTAGCCAGGACATACTGCTTCATATCAACTAGCCTAGCCAGGACATACTGCTTCATATCTACTAGCCTAGCCAGGCCTATGTCAGGACCCGGTTGCGAACCCGGGTCTCCGGAGTGAGAAACAGTCACTTAACCAACTGAGCCACGAATAGTCAGCAGAACCCAGAAGATGAGGCAGACACAGCAGTACTTGAGACGGTGTATTTAATGAAGTAAAAAGTGAAGTTCTTCAGGAAAACATGTAACTCCACAACCTCAAAAGGAATTCCACAAGAACAAAGGTAATCCTCCAAGACAAAAAGGTAAATCCACAAGGTGGAAGGTAATGCACAAAAAGCCTCAAAAGATACTCAAAACCAAACAAACAAGAACAAAAAACAGAATTCCACAAGAGAGGCCACCGGGATCAACAAGAGTTCACAGAGTACTAGGGCTGGGTGCTAACATACAAACACAGAGCAAAGAACTGAGGAAAACAAAGGGTTTAAATACAATCAGGGGAAATGAGGCACAGGTGCAAATAATAATGGGGATCAAGGGAAAACAAAAGGTCAAAAGGAACAATGCGGGCATCTAGTGACCAAAAACCGGAACAACCCTGGCCAAATCCTGATAGCCTAGCCAGGACATACTGCCAACATATCCACTAGCCTAGCCAGGACTAGCCAGGACTAGCCAGGACATACTGCCAACATATCCACTAGCCTAGCCAGGACTAGCCAGGACATACTGCTGCATATTCACTAGCCTAGCCAGGACTAGCCAGGACATACTGCTGCATATCCACTAGCCTAGTCAGGACTAGCCAGAACATACTGCTGCATATCCACTAGCCTAGCCAGGACTAGCCAGGACATACTGCTGCATATCCACTAGCCTAGTCAGGACTAGCCAGGACATACTGCTGCATATCCACTAGCCTAGCCAGGACTAGCCAGGACATACTGCTGCATATCCACTAGCCTAGTCAGGACTAGCCAGAACATACTGCTGCATATCCACTAGCCTAGCCAGAACTAGCCAGGACATACTGCTGCATATCCACTAGCCTAGCCAGGACTAGCCAGGACTGGCCAGGACATACTGCTGCATATCCACTAGCCTAGCCAGAACTAGCCAGGACATACTGCTTCATATCCACTAGCCTAGCCAGGACTAGCCAGGACTAGCCAGGACATACTGCTGCATACCCACTAGCCTAGCCAGGACTAGCCAGGACATACTGCTTCATATCCACTAGCCTAGCCAGGACTAGCCAGGACATACTGCTTCATATCCACTAGCCTAGCCAGGACTGGCCAGGACATACTGCTGCATATCCACTAGCCTAGCCAGGACTAGCCAGGACATACTGCTGCATATCCACTAGCCTAGCCAGGACTAGCCAGGACTGGCCAGGACATACTGCTGCATATCCACTAGCCTAGCCAGGACTGGCCAGGACATACTGCTGCATATCCACTAGCCTAGCCAGAACTAGCCAGGACATACTGCTGCATATCCACTAGCCTAGCAAGTCATCAGTGGGATAGAGAGGAAATATGTTCTGGACCAAGATCCCCTACTGCTTCATATCCACTAGCCCAGCAAGTAATCAGAGGGATGGAGAGAATAAAGATGATCTTGACCAAGATACCCTACTGCTTCCTATTCACTAGCCCAGCAAGTCATCAGAGGGATGGAGAGAAAAAAAGATGATCTGGACCAAGATACCCTACTGCTTCCTATCCACTAGCCCAGCAAGTCATCAGAGGGATGGAGAGAGTAAAGATGTTCAGGACCAAGATACCCTACTGCTTCCTATCCACTAGCCTAGCAAGCCAACAGTGGGATAGAGAGAGGAAAAGCGGTCTCAGGAGGTTGAGTGAGGGACAGACCAAGATCACACCAGACAACAGATACATAATGATACCACACCAGACAACAGATACATAATGATACCACACCAGACAACATAATGATACCACACCAGACAACAGATACATAATGATACCACACCAGACAACAGATACATAATGATACCACACCAGACAACAGATACATAATGATACCACATCAGACAACAGATACATAATGATACCACACCAGACAACAGATACATAATGATACCACACCAGACAACAGATACATAATGATACCACACCAGACAACAGATACATAATGATACCACATCAGACAACAGATACATAATGATACCACACCAGACAACATAATGATACCACACCAGACAACAGATACATAATGATACCACATCAGACAACAGATACATAATGATACCACACCAGACAACATAATGATACCACACCAGACAACAGGTACATAATGATACCACACCAGACAACAGATACATAATGATACCACACCAGACAACAGATACATAATGATACCACACCAGACAACATAATGATACCACACCAGACAACAGATACATAATGATACCACACCAGACAACAGATACATAATGATACCACACCAGACAACATAATGATACCACACCAGACAACATAATGATACCACACCAGACAACAGATACATAATGATACCACACCAGACAACATAATGATACCACACCAGACAACAGATACATAATGATACCACACCAGACAACAGATACATAATGATACCACACCAGACAACAGATACATAATGATACCACACCAGACAACATAATGATACCACACCAGACAACATAATGATACCACACCAGACAACAGCTACATAATGATACCACACCAGACAACATAATGATACCACACCAGACAACATAATGATACCACACCAGACAACAGATACATAATGATACCACACCAGACAACAGATACATAATGATACCACACCAGACAACAGATACATAATGATACCACACCAGACAACAGATACATAATGATACCACACCAGACAACAGATACATAATGATACCACACCAGACAACATAATGATACCAGACCAGACAACAGATACATAGTGATACCACACCAGACAACATAATGATACCACACCAGACAACATAATGATACCACACCAGACAACATAATGATACCACACCAGACAACAGATACATAATGATACCACACCAGACAACATAATGATACCACACCAGACAACAGATACATAATGATACCACACCAGACAACATAATGATACCACACCAGACAACATAATGATACCACACCAGACAACATAATGATACCACACCAGACAACAGATACATAATGATACCACACCAGACAACATAATGATACCACAGCAGACAACATAATGATACCACACCAGACAACAGATACATAATGATACCACACCAGACAACAGATACATAATGATACCACACCAGACAACAGATACATAATGATACCACACCAGACAACATAATGATACCACACCAGACAACAGATACATAATGATACCACACCAGACAACAGATACATAATGATACCACACCAGACAACAGATACATAATGATACCACACCAGACAACATAATGATACCACACCAGACAACATAATGATACCACACCAGACAACAGATACATAATGATACCACACCAGACAACAGATACATAATGATACCACACCAGACAACATAATGATACCACACCAGACAACTGATACATAATGATACCACACCAGACAACAGATACATAATGATACCACACCAGACAACATATACATAATGATACCACACCAGACAACAGATACATAATGATACCACACCAGACAACATAATGATACCACACCAGACAACAGATACATAATGATACCACACCAGACAACATAATGATACCACACCAGACAACAGATACATAATGATACCACACCAGACAACAGATACATAATGATACCACACCAGACAACATAATGATACCACACCAGACAACATAATGATACCACACCAGACAACAGATACATAATGATACCACACCAGACAACAGATACATAATGATACCACACCAGACAACAGATACATAATGATACCACACCAGACAACATAATGATACCACACCAGACAACATAATGATACCACACCAGACAACAGATACATAATGATACCACACCAGACAACAGATACATAATGATACCACACCAGACAACATAATGATACCACACCAGACAACAGATACATAATGATACCACAACAGACAACAGATACATAATGATACCACACCAGACAACAGATACATAATGATACCACACCAGACAACAGATACATAATGATACCACACCAGACAACATAATGATACCACACCAGACAACATAGTGATACCACACCAGACAACAGATACATAATGATACTACACCAGACAACATAATGATACCACACCAGACAACAGATACATAATGATACCACACCAGACAACATAATGATACCACACCAGACAACAGATACATAATGATACCACACCAGACAACAGATACATAATGATACCACACCAGACAACAGATACATAATGATACCACATCAGACAACAGATACATAATGATACCACACCAGACAACAGATACATAATGATACCACACCAGACAACAGATACATAATGATACCACACCAGACAACAGATACATAATGATACCACACCAGACAACATAATGATACCACACCAGACAACAGATACATAATGATACCACACCAGACAACATAATGATACCACACCAGACAACAGATACATAATGATACCACACCAGACAACATAATGATACCACACCAGACAACAGATACATAATGATACCACACCAGACAACAGATACATAATGATACCACACCAGACAACATAATGATACCACACCAGACAACAGATACATAATGATACCACACCAGACAACATAATGATACCACACCAGACAACAGATACATAATGATACCACACCAGGCAACAGATACATAATGATACCACACCAGACAACAGATACATAATGATACCACATCAGACAACAGATACATAATGATACCACACCAGACAACAGATACATAATGATACCACACCAGACAACAGATACATAATGATACCACACCAGACAACAGATACATAATGATACCACACCAGACAACAGATACATAATGATACCACACCAGACAACAGATACATAATGATACCACACCAGACAACAGATACATAATGATACCACACCAGACAACATAATGATACCACACCAGACAACAGATACATAATGATACCACACCAGACAACATAATGATACCACACCAGACAACATAATGATACCACACCAGACAACAGATACATAATGATACCACACCAGACAACAGATACATAATGATACCACACCAGACAACAGATACATAATGATACCACACCAGACAACAGATACATAATGATACCACACCAGACAACAGACACCACAGACAACATAATGATACCACACCAGACAACAGATACATAATGATACCACACCAGACAACAGATACATAATGATACCACACCAGACAACATAATGATACCACACCAGACAACAGATACATAATGATACCACACCAGACAACATAATGATACCACACCAGACAACAGATACATAATGATACCACACCAGACAACAGATACATAATGATACCACACCAGACAACAGATACATAATGATACCACACCAGACAACATAATGATACCACACCAGACAACATAATGATACCACACCAGACAACATAATGATACCACACCAGACAACAGATACATAGTGATACCACACCAGACAACAGATACATAGTGATACCACACCAGATACCATCTACTGTATGCTGCTCTGTACCATCACTCATTCATATATCCTTATGTACATATTCTTTATCCCCTTACACTGTGTATAAGACAGTAGTTTTGGAATTGTTAGTTAGATTACTTGTTGGTTATCACTGCATTGTCGGAACTAGAAGCACAAGCATTTCGCTACACTCGCATTAACATCTGCTAACCTTTTGTATGTGACAAATACAATTTGATTTGATTTGATTTACCAAATTATTTACGCCATTTTGTTCGTCAAGACTCACACTTGGACTCTGTAACCAAGGGTAGTGCACTACATAGGGAACGGGGTCCCATTTTGGACTCGGCTTTAACCTATCTGTCTTTCTGTCTCTTGTGTTCTTATTAACCTTGATGGGAATCCAACAGCACAAGGACTGCCACAGTTCCCTCCAACAGATTGTTACGCACACACACACACACACACACACACACACACACACACACACACACACACACACACACACACACACACACACACACACACACACACACACACACACACACACACACACACACACACACACACACACACACACACACACACCATCGGGCGGTTGCATTGGGTTAGTATTCATTGGGGACTGTCACTGGTGACACGCAATACATCATAGTCACCAGTAAGCCTCTCCTCTCCTCTCTTCCCCTCTCTTCCCTTCTCCTCTCTTCTCCTCTCCTCCTCCTCTCCTCTCGTCTCCTCTCCTCCTCCTCTCCTCTCTTTCCCTCTCTTCCCCTCTCCTCTCTCCTCCTCTCGTCCCCTCTCTCCCCCTCTCGTTCCCTCTCTTCCCCTCTCCTCTCTCCTCCTCTCGTCCCCTGTCTTCTCCTCTCTTCCCCTCTCCTCTCTTCCCCTCTCTTCCCCTCTCCTCTCTTCCCCTCTCCTCTCTCCTCCTCTCGTCCCCTCTCTCCCCCTCTCGTTCCCTCTCTTCCCCTCTCCTCTCTCCTCCTCTCGTCCCCTGTCTTCTCCTCTCTTCCCCTCTCCTCTCTTCCCCTCTCTTCCCCTCTCCTCTCTTCCCCTCTCCTCTCTCCTCCTCTCGTCCCCTGTCACATATATCATGTGTGTGTGTTTTTGTGTGTGTCGTCAATATGCATGTGTTTTGTGTGTGTGTGTGTTTGTGTATGTGTGTTGGAGTGTGTAAGTGTGTGTGTGTTTGTATGTGTGTTGGAGTGTGTAAGTGTGTGTGTGTGTGTGTGTTGGAGTGTGTAAGTATGTGTGTGTGTGTGTGTTCGAGTGTGTAAGTGTGTGTATGTGTGTTGGAGTGTGTGAGTGCATGTGTCTATGTATGTGTGTGTGTATCGTCAATATGCATGTGTGTGTGTGTATCGTCAATATGCATGTGTGTGTGTGTTTTGTGTTTTTGTGTGTTTGTGTAAGAGTGTTGGAGTGTGTGAGTGTGTGTGAGTGTGTATGTGTGTTGGAGTGTGTATGTGTGTGAGTGTGTATGTGTGTTGGAGTGTGTGAGTGTGTGTATGTGTGTTGGAGTGTGTAAGTGTGTGTGTATGTGTGTTGGAGTGTGTAAGTATGCGTGTGTGTGTATGTGTGTTGGAGTGTGTAAGTGTGTGGGAAGAGTCCAGTGCAAGAGGGTCAGTGCAGTCTTATGGATTGGTGGTGGGGGGGGGGGTGTAGAAGCTGTTCAGGAGCCTTTTTGGTGCCAGACTTGCCCCTCTGCCACTGCTTGCCGTGCGGTAGCAGAGAGAACAGGCTGAAGTCTTGGACCATTTTCAGGGCCTTCTTCTTCTGTCACCGCCTGGCATTGAGGTCCTGGATGGCAGGAAGCTCGGCCCCAGTGATGTCCTTGGCCGTACACATTACCCTCTGTAGCGCCTTGTGGTTATACGCCAAGCAGTCGCCATACCAAGCAGTGACGCAGCCAGTCAAGATGCTCTCAAGGTTTCAGGTATAGTCAACGAACAGCATTCACACATAGGTGTTTTTTCTGTGTGGAAGTGCAGTGTGGAGTGCAATAGTGATCGTTGTCATGGATCTGTTGGAGTGGTACGCGAATTGAAGTGGGTCCAGGGTGTCTGGGATGACGGTGTTGATGTGAGCCATGAACAGCTTATCAAAACATTTCATGGCTACAGATGTGAGTGCTACGGGGGCGGTAGTCATTTAGACAGGTTACCTTGGGGTTTTTGGGCACAGGAACTAAGGTGGTCTCTTGGTATTACAGACTGTTTCAGGGAGGGGTTGAAAATGCCTGTAAA
>NW_025747174.1:40000-50000 GCF_021184085.1 Oncorhynchus gorbuscha
TGCAGTCTGATTGAGGAACACTGTCTACTGCCTAGGTACTGAGTCTGATTGAGGAACACTGATTGGATGATCTACTGCCTAGGTACTGCAGTCTGATTGGAGGAACACTGTCTACTGCCTAGGTACTGCAGTCTGATTGGAGGAACACTGTCTACTGCCTAGGTACTGCAGTCTGATTGGAGGAACACTGTCTACTGCCTAGGTACTGCAGTCTGATTGGAGGAACACTGTCTACTGCCTCGGTACTGCAGTCTGATTGGAGGAACACTGTCTACTGCCTAGGTACTGCAGTCTGATTGGAGGAACACTGTCTACTGCCTAGGTACTGCAGTCTGATTGGAGGAACACTGTCTACTGCCTAGGTACTGCAGTCTGATTGAGGAACACTGTCTACTGCCTAGGTACTGCAGTCTGATTGGAGGAACACTGTCTACTGCCTAGGTACTGCAGTCTGATTGGTAGGAACACTGTCTACTGCCTCTACTGCAGTCTGATTGGAGAACACTGTCTACTGCCTAGGTACTGCAGTCTGATTGGAGGAACACTGTCTACTGCCTAGGTACTGCAGTCTGATTGGTCACTGACTGCCTAGGTAATGCAGTCTGATTGGAAAACACTGTCTACTGCCTAGGTACTGCAGTCTGATTGGAGGAACACTGTCTACTGCCTAGGTACTGCAGTCTGATTGGAGGAACACTGTCTACTGCCTAGGTACTGCAGTCTGATTGGAGGAACACTGTCTACTGCCTAGGTACTGCAGTCTGATTGGAGGAACACTGTCTACTGCCTAGGTACTGCAGTCTGATTGGAGGAACACTGTCTACTGCCTCGGTACTGCAGTCTGATTGGAGGAACACTGTCTACTGCCTAGGTACTGCAGTCTGATTGGAGGAACACTGTCTACTGCCTAGGTACTGCAGTCTGATTGGAGGAACACTGTCTACTGCCTAGGTACTGCAGTCTGATTGGAGGAACACTGTCTACTGCCTAGGTACTGCAGTCTGATTGGAGGAACACTGTCTACTGCCTAGGTACTGCAGTCTGATTGGAGGAACACTGTCTACTGCCTCGGTACTGCAGTCTGATTGGAGGAACACTGTCTACTGCCTAGGTACTGCAGTCTGATTGGAGGAACACTGTCTACTGCCTAGGTACTGCAGTCTGATTGGAGGAACACTGTCTACTGCCTAGGTACTGCAGTCTGATTGGAGGAACACTGTCTACTGCCTAGGTACTGCAGTCTGATTGGAGGAACACTGTCTACTGCCTAGGTACTGCAGTCTGATTGAGGAACACTGTCTACTGCCTAGGTACTGCAGTCTGATTGGAGGAACACTGTCTACTGCCTAGGTACTGCAGTCTGATTGGAGGAACACTGTCTACTGCCTAGGTACTGCAGTCTGATTGGAGGAACACTGTCTACTGCCTAGGTACTGCAGTCTGATTGGAGGAACACTGTCTACTGCCTAGGTACTGCAGTCTGATTGGAGGAACACTGTCTACTGCCTAGGTACTGCAGTCTGATTGGAGGAACACTGTCTACTGCCTAGGTACTGCAGTCTGATTGGAGGAACACTGTCTACTGCCTAGGTACTGCAGTCTGATTGGAGGAACACTGTCTACTGCCTAGGTACTGCAGTCTGATTGGAGGAACACTGTCTACTGCCTAGGTACTGCAGTCTGATTGGAGGAACACTGTCTACTGCCTAGGTACTGCAGTCTGATTGGAGGAACACTGTCTACTGCCTAGGTACTGCAGTCTGATTGGAGGAACACTGTCTACTGCCTAGGTACTGCAGTCTGATTGGAGGAACACTGTCTACTGCCTAGGTACTGCAGTCTGATTGGAGGAACACTGTCTACTGCCTAGGTACTGCAGTCTGATTGGAGGAACACTGTCTACTGCCTCGGTACTGCAGTCTGATTGGAGGAACACTGTCTACTGCCTAGGTACTGCAGTCTGATTGGAGGAACACTGTCTACTGCCTAGGTACTGCAGTCTGATTGGAGGAACACTGTCTACTGCCTAGGTACTGCAGTCTGATTGGAGGAACACTGTCTACTGCCTAGGTACTGCAGTCTGATTGGAGGAACACTGTCTACTGCCTAGGTACTGCAGTCTGATTGGAGGAACACTGTCTACTGCCTAGGTACTGCAGTCTGATTGGAGGAACACTGTCTACTGCCTAGGTACTGCAGTCTGATTGGAGGAACACTGTCTACTGCCTCGGTACTGCAGTCTGATTGGAGGAACACTGTCTACTGCCTAGGTACTGCAGTCTGATTGGAGGAACACTGTCTACTGCCTAGGTACTGCAGTCTGATTGGAGGAACACTGTCTACTGCCTAGGTACTGCAGTCTGATTGGAGGAACACTGTCTACTGCCTAGGTACTGCAGTCTGATTGGAGGAACACTGTCTACTGCCTAGGTACTGCAGTCTGATTGGAGGAACACTGTCTACTGCCTAGGTACTGCAGTCTGATTGGAGGAACACTGTCTACTGCCTAGGTACTGCAGTCTGATTGGAGGAACACTGTCTACTGCCTAGGTACTGCAGTCTGATTGGAGGAACACTGTCTACTGCCTCGGTACTGCAGTCTGATTGGAGAAACACTGTCTACTGCCTAGGTACTGCAGTCTGATTGGTAGAAACACTGTCTACTGCCTAGGTACTGCAGTCTGATTGGAGGAACACTGTCTACTGCCTAGGTACTGCAGTCTGATTGGAGGAACACTGTCTACTGCCTAGGTACTGCAGTCTGATTGGAGGAACACTGTCTACTGCCTAGGTACTGCAGTCTGATTGGAGGAACACTGTCTACTGCCTAGGTACTGCAGTCTGATTGGAGGAAACACTGTCGAACTGCAGTCTGATTGGAGGAACACTGTCTACTGCCTAGGTACTGCAGTCTGATTGGAGGAACACTGTCTACTGCCTAGGTACTGCAGTCTGATTGGAGGAACACTGTCTACTGCCTAGGTACTGCAGTCTGATTGGAGGAACACTGTCTACTGCCTCGGTACTGCAGTCTGATTGAGGAACACTGTCTACTGCCTAGGTACTGCAGTCTGATTGGAGGAACACTGTCTACTGCCTAGGTACTGCAGTCTGATTGGAGGAACACTGTCTACTGCCTAGGTACTGCAGTCTGATTGGAGGAACACTGTCTACTGCCTAGGTACTGCAGTCTGATTGGAGGAACACTGTCTACTGCCTCGGTACTGCAGTCTGATTGGAGGAACACTGTCTACTGCCTAGGTACTGCAGTCTGATTGGAGGAACACTGTCTACTGCCTAGGTACTGCAGTCTGATTGGAGGAACACTGTCTACTGCCTCGGTACTGCAGTCTGATTGGAGGAACACTGTCTACTGCCTAGGTACTGCAGTCTGATTGGAGGAACACTGTCTACTGCCTAGGTACTGCAGTCTGATTGGAGGAACACTGTCTGATTGCAGTCTGATTGGAGGAACACTGTCTACTGCCTAGGTACTGCAGTCTGATTGGAGGAACACTGTCTACTGCCTAGGTACTGCAGTCTGATTGGAGGAACACTGTCTACTGCCTAGGTACTGCAGTCTGATTGGAGGAACACTGTCTACTGCCTAGGTACTGCAGTCTGATTGGAGGAACACTGTCTACTGCCTAGGTACTGCAGTCTGATTGGAGGAACACTGTCTACTGCCTAGGTACTGCAGTCTGATTGGAGGAACACTGTCTACTGCCTAGGTACTGCAGTCTGATTGGTAGAAACACTGTCTACTGCCTCGGTACTGCAGTCTGATTGGAGGAACACTGTCTACTGCCTAGGTACTGCAGTCTGATTGGAGGAACACTGTCTACTGCCTCGGTACTGCAGTCTGATTGGAGGAACACTGTCTAACTGCAGTCTGATTGGAGGAACACTGTCTACTGCCTAGGTACTGCAGTCTGATTGGAGGAACACTGTCTACTGCCTAGGTACTGCAGTCTGATTGGAGGAACACTGTCTACTGCCTAGGTACTGCAGTCTGATTGGAGGAACACTGTCTACTGCCTAGGTACTGCAGTCTGATTGGAGGAACACTGTCTACTGCCTAGGTACTGCAGTCTGATTGGAGGAACACTGTCTACTGCCTAGGTACTGCAGTCTGATTGGAGGAACACTGTCTACTGCCTAGGTACTGCAGTCTGATTGGAGGAACACTGTCTACTGCCTCGTACTGCAGTCTGATTGGAGGAACACTGTCTACTGCCTAGGTACTGCAGTCTGATTGGAGGAACACTGTCTACTGCCTAGGTACTGCAGTCTGATTGGAGGAACACTGTCTACTGCCTAGGTACTGCAGTCTGATTGGAGGAACACTGTCTACTGCCTCGGTACTGCAGTCTGATTGGAGGAACACTGTCTACTGCCTAGGTACTGCAGTCTGATTGGAGGAACACTGTCTACTGCCTAGGTACTGCAGTCTGATTGGAGGAACACTGTCTACTGCCTAGGTACTGCAGTCTGATTGTCTGCCTGGTACTGCAGTCTGATTGAAACACTGTCTACTGCCTAGGTACTGCAGTCTGATTGGAGGAACACTGTCTACTGCCTAGGTACTGCAGTCTGATTGGAGGAACACTGTCTACTGCCTAGGTACTGCAGTCTGATTGGAGGAACACTGTCTACTGCCTAGGTACTGCAGTCTGATTGGAGGAACACTGTCTACTGCCTAGGTACTGCAGTCTGATTGGAGGAACACTGTCTACTGCCTAGGTACTGCAGTCTGATTGGAGGAACACTGTCTACTGCCTAGGTACTGCAGTCTGATTGGAGGAACACTGTCTACTGCCTCGGTACTGCAGTCTGATTGGAGGAACACTGTCTACTGCCTAGGTACTGCAGTCTGATTGGAGGAACACTGTCTACTGCCTAGGTACTGCAGTCTGATTGGAGGAACACTGTCTACTGCCTAGGTACTGCAGTCTGATTGGAGGAACACTGTCTACTGCCTAGGTACTGCAGTCTGATTGGAGGAACACTGTCTACTGCCTAGGTACTGCAGTCTGATTGGAGGAACACTGTCTACTGCCTAGGTACTGCAGTCTGATTGGAGGAACACTGTGCCTAGGTACTGCAGTCTGATTGAGGAACACTGTCTACTGCCTAGGTACTGCAGTCTGATTGGAGGAACACTGTCTACTGCCTCGGTACTGCAGTCTGATTGGAGAACACTGTCTACTGCCTAGGTACTGCAGTCTGATTGGAGGAACACTGTCTACTGCCTCGGTACTGCAGTCTGATTGGAGGAACACTGTCTACTGCCTAGGTACTGCAGTCTGATTGGAGGAACACTGTCTACTGCCTAGGTACTGCAGTCTGATTGGAGGAACACTGTCTACTGCCTAGGTACTGCAGTCTGATTGGAGGAACACTGTCTACTGCCTAGGTACTGCAGTCTGATTGAGGAACACTGTCTACTGCCTAGGTACTGCAGTCTGATTGGAGGAACACTGTCTACTGCCTAGGTACTGCAGTCTGATTGGAGGAACACTGTCTACTGCCTCGGTACTGCAGTCTGATTGGAGGAACACTGTCTACTGCCTAGGTACTGCAGTCTGATTGGAGGAACACTGTCTACTGCCTAGGTACTGCAGTCTGATTGGAGGAACACTGTCTACTGCCTAGGTACTGCAGTCTGATTGGAGGAACACTGTCTACTGCCTAGGTACTGCAGTCTGATTGAGGAACACTGTCTACTGCCTAGGTACTGCAGTCTGATTGGAGGAACACTGTCTACTGCCTAGGTACTGCAGTCTGATTGGAGGAACACTGTCTACTGCCTAGGTACTGCAGTCTGATTGGAGGAACACTGTCTACTGCCTAGGTACTGCAGTCTGATTGGAGGAACACTGTCTACTGCCTCGGTACTGCAGTCTGATTGGTAGAAACACTGTCTACTGCCTAGGTACTGCAGTCTGATTGGTAGAAACACTGTCTACTGCCTCGGTACTGCAGTCTGATTGGAGGAACACTGTCTACTGCCTAGGTACTGCAGTCTGATTGGAGGAACACTGTCTACTGCCTAGGTACTGCAGTCTGATTGGAGGAACACTGTCTACTGCCTAGGTACTGCAGTCTGATTGGAGGAACACTGTCTACTGCCTAGGTACTGCAGTCTGATTGGAGGAAACACTGTCGACTGCCTAGGTACTGCAGTCTGATTGGAGGAACACTGTCTACTGCCTAGGTACTGCAGTCTGATTGGAGGAACACTGTCTACTGCCTAGGTACTGCAGTCTGATTGGAGGAACACTGTCTACTGCCTAGGTACTGCAGTCTGATTGGAGGAACACTGTCTACTGCCTCGGTACTGCAGTCTGATTGGAGGAACACTGTCTACTGCCTAGGTACTGCAGTCTGATTGAGGAACACTGTCTACTGCCTAGGTACTGCAGTCTGATTGGAGGAACACTGTCTACTGCCTAGGTACTGCAGTCTGATTGGAGGAACACTGTCTACTGCCTAGGTACTGCAGTCTGATTGGAGGAACACTGTCTACTGCCTCGGTACTGCAGTCTGATTGGAGGAACACTGTCTACTGCCTAGGTACTGCAGTCTGATTGGAGGAACACTGTCTACTGCCTAGGTACTGCAGTCTGATTGGAGGAACACTGTCTACTGCCTCGGTACTGCAGTCTGATTGGAGGAACACTGTCTACTGCCTAGGTACTGCAGTCTGATTGGAGGAACACTGTCTACTGCCTAGGTACTGCAGTCTGATTGGAGGAACACTGTCTACTGCCTAGGTACTGCAGTCTGATTGGAGGAACACTGTCTACTGCCTAGGTACTGCAGTCTGATTGGAGGAACACTGTCTACTGCCTAGGTACTGCAGTCTGATTGGAGGAACACTGTCTACTGCCTAGGTACTGCAGTCTGATTGGAGGAACACTGTCTACTGCCTAGGTACTGCAGTCTGATTGGAGGAACACTGTCTACTGCCTAGGTACTGCAGTGTGATTGGAGGAACACTGTCTACTGCCTCGGTACTGCAGTCTGATTGGTAGAAACACTGTCTACTGCCTAGGTACTGCAGTCTGATTGGTAGAAACACTGTCTACTGCCTAGGTACTGCAGTCTGATTGGAGGAACACTGTCTACTGCCTAGGTACTGCAGTCTGATTGGAGGAACACTGTCTACTGCCTAGGTACTGCAGTCTGATTGGAGGAACACTGTCTACTGCCTCGGTACTGCAGTCTGATTGGAGGAACACTGTCTACTGCCTAGGTACTGCAGTCTGATTGGAGGAACACTGTCTACTGCCTAGGTACTGCAGTCTGATTGGAGGAACACTGTCTACTGCCTAGGTACTGCAGTCTGATTGGAGGAACACTGTCTACTGCCTAGGTACTGCAGTCTGATTGGAGGAACACTGTCTACTGCCTCGGTACTGCAGTCTGATTGAGGAACACTGTCTACTGCCTAGGTACTGCAGTCTGATTGGAGGAACACTGTCTACTGCCTAGGTACTGCAGTCTGATTGGAGGAACACTGTCTACTGCCTCGGTACTGCAGTCTGATTGGAGGAACACTGTCTACTGCCTAGGTACTGCAGTCTGATTGGAGGAACACTGTCTACTGCCTAGGTACTGCAGTCTGATTGGAGGAACACTGTCTACTGCCTAGGTACTGCAGTCTGATTGGAGGAACACTGTCTACTGCCTAGGTACTGCAGTCTGATTGGAGGAACACTGTCTACTGCCTAGGTACTGCAGTCTGATTGGAGGAACACTGTCTACTGCCTAGGTACTGCAGTCTGATTGGAGGAACACTGTCTACTGCCTAGGTACTGCAGTCTGATTGGAGGAACACTGTCTACTGCCTAGGTACTGCAGTCTGATTGGAGGAACACTGTCTACTGCCTCGGTACTGCAGTCTGATTGGTAGAAACACTGTCTACTGCCTAGGTACTGCAGTCTGATTGGTAGAAACACTGTCTACTGCCTCGGTACTGCAGTCTGATTGGAGGAACACTGTCTACTGCCTAGGTACTGCAGTCTGATTGGAGGAACACTGTCTACTGCCTAGGTACTGCAGTCTGATTGGAGGAACACTGTCTACTGCCTAGGTACTGCAGTCTGATTGGAGGAACACTGTCTACTGCCTAGGTACTGCAGTCTGATTGGAGGAAACACTGTCGACTGCCTAGGTACTGCAGTCTGATTGGAGGAACACTGTCTACTGCCTAGGTACTGCAGTCTGATTGGAGGAACACTGTCTACTGCCTAGGTACTGCAGTCTGATTGGAGGAACACTGTCTACTGCCTAGGTACTGCAGTCTGATTGGAGGAACACTGTCTACTGCCTCGGTACTGCAGTCTGATTGGAGGAACACTGTCTACTGCCTAGGTACTGCAGTCTGATTGGAGGAACACTGTCTACTGCCTAGGTACTGCAGTCTGATTGGAGGAACACTGTCTACTGCCTAGGTACTGCAGTCTGATTGGAGGAACACTGTCTACTGCCTAGGTACTGCAGTCTGATTGGAGGAACACTGTCTACTGCCTCGGTACTGCAGTCTGATTGGAGGAACACTGTCTACTGCCTAGGTACTGCAGTCTGATTGGAGGAACACTGTCTACTGCCTAGGTACTGCAGTCTGATTGGAGGAACACTGTCTACTGCCTCGGTACTGCAGTCTGATTGGAGGAACACTGTCTACTGCCTAGGTACTGCAGTCTGATTGGAGGAACACTGTCTACTGCCTAGGTACTGCAGTCTGATTGGAGGAACACTGTCTACTGCCTAGGTACTGCAGTCTGATTGGAGGAACACTGTCTACTGCCTAGGTACTGCAGTCTGATTGGAGGAACACTGTCTACTGCCTAGGTACTGCAGTCTGATTGGAGGAACACTGTCTACTGCCTAGGTACTGCAGTCTGATTGGAGGAACACTGTCTACTGCCTAGGTACTGCAGTCTGATTGGAGGAACACTGTCTACTGCCTAGGTACTGCAGTCTGATTGGAGGAACACTGTCTACTGCCTCGGTACTGCAGTCTGATTGGTAGAAACACTGTCTACTGCCTAGGTACTGCAGTCTGATTGGTAGAAACACTGTCTACTGCCTCGGTACTGCAGTCTGATTGGAGGAACACTGTCTACTGCCTAGGTACTGCAGTCTGATTGGAGGAACACTGTCTACTGCCTCGGTACTGCAGTCGATGCTGCCGCACTATCATCTGCAATTTGTGTTTCAGGTTTTTTTGGGGGGGGGAATGTGTTGGTGTGTCTGTCTCTCTGCAGTCTCAGTTACTGGCTGTTGGGAGGCAAAACCTCGCCTGCATCCCAAGTGGTGCACTATTCCCTATGTAGTGCGCTTCAGTTTTAACCGCGGCCCAGCGGTTTAACCATATAGAGAATAAGGGGGGACCATTTAGGACGCGACACTAGTTTCTAATAAGAGGCGTCTCCAGCTGTCTTTACCCCCAAGGAACAGTCTGGAGACACCAGGCGGGCAGCAGGAGAGCTGTGAGGGAAACTAAATGCTTACAAGCTGCAGTATAGCCGGATACCTAATGGCTTTTGAACGAAGGACGAGGATTGGAAAGGAGAAGGAGAAGGAGATGGAGGGGGACATTTTGGGGAGGTAGTTTCACTTAGTTGTAAAAATAAAAACGCACTAAAGACTCCGGGACAAATTCCCAAAACGGCATCATTTTTACCTACATACGGGCTCTGATGAAAAGCGGTACACTATATAGGGAATAGGGTGACATTTGGGACCTAGATTAGTTTGTACGACCAGCTCTGTGGACGGAGGTCAAGCCTTGTAAAAACAACGCAGGTCAGGACTCAGAAAGATCCCACTCTATCCATTAATTAAGATGAGATTGTGCCTGAGTTAAAAAGGGGTCAGAGTTAGAGATCAGAGGTCATGGTTCCCAGCGAGGCCTTTGGGAGAGATGCATCATCTCACCAGGAGGGATTAGATATGAAAGAAGAAAAAGAATCACTTTAAATCCCCAGT
>NW_025747174.1:55000-66823 GCF_021184085.1 Oncorhynchus gorbuscha
TATAGTCCGTCTCTACTGTAGATTCTAGATGTTATAGTCCATCTCTACTGTAGATTCTAGATGTTATAGTCCATCTCTACTGTAGATTCTAGATGTTATAGTCCATCTCTAGATTCTGTAGATTCTAGATGTTATAGTCCATCTCTACTGTAGATTCTAGATGTTATAGTCCATCTCTACTGTAGATTCTAGATCTTATAGTCCGTCTCTACTGTAGATTCTAGATGTTATAGTCCATCTCTACTGTAGATTCTAGATGTTATAGTCCATCTCTACTGTAGATTCTAGATGTTATAGTCCATCTCTACTGTAGATTCTAGATGTTATAGTCCGTCTCTACTGTAGATTCTAGATGTTATAGTATTATGTTTAAAGGTTTAGTCCGTCTCTACTGTAGATTCTAGATGTTATAGTCCGTCTCTACTGTAGATTCTAGATGTTATAGTCCGTCTCTACTGTAGATTCTAGATGTTATAGTAGTATGTTTAAAGGTCTAGTCCATCTCTACTGTAGATTCTAGATGTTATAGTCCGTCTCTACTGTAGATTCTAGATGTTATAGTCCATCTCTACTGTAGATTCTAGATGTTATAGTCCGTCTCTACTGTAGATTCTAGATGTTATAGTCCGTCTCTACTGTAGATTCTAGATGTTATAGTCCATCTCTACTGTAGATTCTAGATGTTATAGTCCGTCTCTACTGTAGATTCTAGATGTTATAGTAGTATGTTTAAAGGTTTAGTCCGTCTCTACTGTAGATTCTAGATGTTATAGTAGTATGTTTAAAGGTCTAGTCCATCTCTACTGTAGATTCTAGATGTTATAGTCCGTCTCTACTGTAGATTCTAGATGTTATAGTATTATGTTTAAAGGTTTAGTCCGTCTCTACTGTAGATTCTAGATGTTATAGTCCGTCTCTACTGTAGATTCTAGATGTTATAGTCCATCTCTACTGTAGATTCTAGATGTTATAGTCCGTCTCTACTGTAGATTCTAGATGTTATAGTCCATCTCTACTGTAGATTCTAGATGTTATAGTCCATCTCTACTGTAGATTCTAGATGTTATAGTCCATCTCTACTGTAGATTCTAGATGTTATAGTCCATCTCTACTGTAGATTCTAGATGTTATAGTCCGTCTCTACTGTAGATTCTAGATGTTATAGTATTATGTTTAAAGGTTTAGTCCGTCTCTACTGTAGATTCTAGATGTTATAGTCCGTCTCTACTGTAGATTCTAGATGTTAGTAGTCCGTCTCTACTGTAGATTCTAGATGGTATAGTCCATCTCTACTGTAGATTCTAGATGTTATAGTCCATCTCTACTGTAGATTCTAGATGTTATAGTCCGTCTCTACTGTAGATTCTAGATGTTATAGTATTATGTTTAAAGGTTTAGTCCGTCTCTACTGTAGATTCTAGATGTTATAGTCCGTCTCTACTGTAGATTCTAGATGTTATAGTATTATGTTTAAAGGTTTAGTCCGTCTCTACTGTAGATTCTAGATGTTATAGTCCGTCTCTACTGTAGATTCTAGATGTTATAGTATTATGTTTAAAGGTTTAGTCCGTCTCTACTGTAGATTCTAGATGTTATAGTCCGTCTCTACTGTAGATTCTAGATGTTATAGTCCATCTCTACTGTAGATTCTAGATGTTATAGTCCATCTCTACTGTAGATTCTAGATGTTATAGTCCGTCTCTACTGTAGATTCTAGATGCTATAGTATTATGTTTAAAGGTTTAGTCCATCTCTACTGTAGATTCTAGATGTTATAGTCCGTCTCTACTGTAGATTCTAGATGTTATAGTAGTATGTTTAAAGGTTTAGTCCATCTCTACTGTAGATTCTAGATGTTATAGTCCGTCTCTACTGTAGATTCTAGATGTTATAGTAGTATGTTTAAAGGTTTAGTCCGTCTCTACTGTAGATTCTAGATGTTATAGTAGTATGTTTAAAGGTTTAGTCCATCTCTACTGTAGATTCTAGATTTATTATAGTCCGTCTCTACTGTAGATTCTAGATGTTATAGTCCGTCTCTACTGTAGATTCTAGATGTTATAGTCCATCTCTACTGTAGATTCTAGATGTTATAGTCCATCTCTACTGTAGATTCTAGATGTTATAGTAGTATGTTTAAAGGTTTAGTCCATCTCTACTGTAGATTCTAGATGTTATAGTAGTATGTTTAAAGGTTTAGTCCATCTCTACTGTAGATTCTAGATGTTATAGTCCATCTCTACTGTAGATTCTAGATGTTATAGTCCATCTCTACTGTAGATTCTAGATGTTATAGTCCATCTCTACTGTAGATTCTAGATGTTATAGTCCATCTCTACTGTAGATTCTAGATGTTATAGTCCATCTCTACTGTAGATTCTAGATGTTATAGTATTATGTTTAAAGGTTTAGTCCGTCTCTACTGTAGATTCTAGATGTTATAGTCCGTCTCTACTGTAGATTCTAGATGTTATAGTCCGTCTCTACTGTAGATTCTAGATGGTATAGTCCATCTCTACTGTAGATTCTAGATGTTATAGTCCATCTCTACTGTAGATTCTAGATGTTATAGTCCGTCTCTACTGTAGATTCTGTTATAGTATTATGTTTAAAGGTTTAGTCCGTCTCTACTGTAGATTCTAGATGTTATAGTCCGTCTCTACTGTAGATTCTAGATGTTATAGTATTATGTTTAAAGGTTTAGTCCGTCTCTACTGTAGATTCTAGATGTTATAGTCCGTCTCTACTGTAGATTCTAGATGTTATAGTATTATGTTTAAAGGTTTAGTCCGTCTCTACTGTAGATTCTAGATGTTATAGTCCGTCTCTACTGTAGATTCTAGATGTTATAGTCCATCTCTACTGTAGATTCTAGATGTTATAGTCCATCTCTACTGTAGATTCTAGATGTTATAGTCCATCTCTACTGTAGATTCTAGATGTTATAGTCCATCTCTACTGTAGATTCTAGATGTTATAGTCCGTCTCTACTGTAGATTCTAGATGTTATAGTATTATGTTTAAAGGTTTAGTCCGTCTCTACTGTAGATTCTAGATGTTATAGTCCGTCTCTACTGTAGATTCTAGATGTTATAGTCCGTCTCTACTGTAGATTCTAGATGGTATAGTCCATCTCTACTGTAGATTCTAGATGTTATAGTCCATCTCTACTGTAGATTCTAGATGTTATAGTCCGTCTCTACTGTAGATTCTAGATGTTATAGTATTATGTTTAAAGGTTTAGTCCGTCTCTACTGTAGATTCTAGATGTTATAGTCCGTCTCTACTGTAGATTCTAGATGTTATAGTATTATGTTTAAAGGTTTAGTCCGTCTCTACTGTAGATTCTAGATGTTATAGTCCGTCTCTACTGTAGATTCTAGATGTTATAGTATTATGTTTAAAGGTTTAGTCCGTCTCTACTGTAGATTCTAGATGTTATAGTCCGTCTCTACTGTAGATTCTAGATGTTATAGTCCATCTCTACTGTAGATTCTAGATGTTATAGTCCATCTCTACTGTAGATTCTAGATGTTATAGTCCGTCTCTACTGTAGATTCTAGATGCTATAGTATTATGTTTAAAGGTTTAGTCCATCTCTACTGTAGATTCTAGATGTTATAGTCCGTCTCTACTGTAGATTCTAGATGTTATAGTAGTATGTTTAAAGGTTTAGTCCATCTCTACTGTAGATTCTAGATGTTATAGTCCGTCTCTACTGTAGATTCTAGATGTTATAGTAGTATGTTTAAAGGTTTAGTCCGTCTCTACTGTAGATTCTAGATGTTATAGTAGTATGTTTAAAGGTTTAGTCCATCTCTACTGTAGATTCTAGTTGTTATAGTCCGTCTCTACTGTAGATTCTAGATGTTATAGTCCGTCTCTACTGTAGATTCTAGATGTTATAGTCCATCTCTACTGTAGATTCTAGATGTTATAGTCCATCTCTACTGTAGATTCTAGATGTTATAGTAGTATGTTTAAAGGTTTAGTCCATCTCTACTGTAGATTCTAGATGTTATAGTAGTATGTTTAAAGGTTTAGTCCATCTCTACTGTAGATTCTAGATGTTATAGTCCATCTCTACTGTAGATTCTAGATGTTATAGTCCATCTCTACTGTAGATTCTAGATGTTATAGTCCATCTCTACTGTAGATTCTAGATGTTATAGTCCATCTCTACTGTAGATTCTAGATGTTATAGTATTATGTTTAAAGGTTTAGTCCGTCTCTACTGTAGATTCTAGATGTTATAGTCCGTCTCTACTGTAGATTCTAGATGTTATAGTCCGTCTCTACTGTAGATTCTAGATGGTATAGTCCATCTCTACTGTAGATTCTAGATGTTATAGTCCATCTCTACTGTAGATTCTAGATGTTATAGTCCGTCTCTACTGTAGATTCTAGATGTTATAGTATTATGTTTAAAGGTTTAGTCCGTCTCTACTGTAGATTCTAGATGTTATAGTCCGTCTCTACTGTAGATTCTAGATGTTATAGTATTATGTTTAAAGGTTTAGTCCGTCTCTACTGTAGATTCTAGATGTTATAGTCCGTCTCTACTGTAGATTCTAGATGTTATAGTATTATGTTTAAAGGTTTAGTCCGTCTCTACTGTAGATTCTAGATGTTATAGTCCGTCTCTACTGTAGATTCTAGATGTTATAGTCCATCTCTACTGTAGATTCTAGATGTTATAGTCCATCTCTACTGTAGATTCTAGATGTTATAGTCCGTCTCTACTGTAGATTCTAGATGTTATAGTATTATGTTTAAAGGTTTAGTCCATCTCTACTGTAGATTCTAGATGTTATAGTCCGTCTCTACTGTAGATTCTAGATGTTATAGTAGTATGTTTAAAGGTTTAGTTCATCTCTACTGTAGATTCTAGATGTTATAGTCCGTCTCTACTGTAGATTCTAGATGTTATAGTAGTATGTTTAAAGGTTTAGTCCGTCTCTACTGTAGATTCTAGATGTTATAGTAGTATGTTTAAAGGTTTAGTCCATCTCTACTGTAGATTCTAGTTGTTATAGTCCGTCTCTACTGTAGATTCTAGATGTTATAGTCCGTCTCTACTGTAGATTCTAGATGTTATAGTCCATCTCTACTGTAGATTCTAGATGTTATAGTCCATCTCTACTGTAGATTCTAGATGTTATAGTAGTATGTTTAAAGGTTTAGTCCATCTCTACTGTAGATTCTAGATGTTATAGTAGTATGTTTAAAGGTTTAGTCCATCTCTACTGTAGATTCTAGATGTTATAGTCCGTCTCTACTGTAGATTCTAGATGTTATAGTCCATCTCTACTGTAGATTCTAGATGTTATAGTCCATCTCTACTGTAGATTCTAGATGTTATAGTCCATCTCTACTGTAGATTCTAGATGTTATAGTCCATCTCTACTGTAGATTCTAGATGTTATAGTCCATCTCTACTGTAGATTCTAGATGTTATAGTCCATCTCTACTGTAGATTCTAGATGTTATAGTCCATCTCTACTGTAGATTCTAGATGTTATAGTCTGTCTCTACTGTAGATTCTAGATGTTATAGTCCATCTCTACTGTAGATTCTAGATGTTATAGTCCATCTCTACTGTAGATTCTAGATGTTATAGTAGTATGTTTAAAGGTTTAGTCCATCTCTACTGTAGATTCTAGATGTTATAGTCCGTCTCTACTGTAGATTCTAGATGTTATAGTCCATCTCTACTGTAGATTCTAGATGTTATAGTCCATCTCTACTGTAGATTCTAGATCTTATAGTCCGTCTCTACTGTAGATTCTAGATGTTATAGTCCATCTCTACTGTAGATTCTAGATGTTATAGTATTATGTTTAAAGGTTTAGTCCGTCTCTACTGTAGATTCTAGATGTTATAGTAGTATGTTTAAAGGTTTAGTCCGTCTCTACTGTAGATTCTAGATGTTATAGTCCATCTCTACTGTAGATTCTAGATGTTATAGTATTATGTTTAAAGGTTTAGTCCGTCTCTACTGTAGATTCTAGATGTTATAGTAGTATGTTTAAAGGTTTAGTCCGTCTCTACTGTAGATTCTAGATGTTATAGTCCATCTCTACTGTAGATTCTAGATGTTATAGTCCGTCTCTACTGTAGATTCTAGATGTTTTAGTCCATCTCTACTGTAGATTCTAGATGTTATAGTCCATCTCTACTGTAGATTCTAGATGTTATAGTAGTATGTTTAAAGGTTTAGTCCATCTCTACTGTAGATTCTAGATGTTATAGTCCGTCTCTACTGTAGATTCTAGATGTTATAGTCCATCTCTACTGTAGATTCTAGATGTTATAGTCCGTCTCTACTGTAGATTCTAGATGTTATAGTCCATCTCTACTGTAGATTCTAGATGTTATAGTCCATCTCTACTGTAGATTCTAGATGTTATAGTCCATCTCTACTGTAGATTCTAGATGTTATAGTAGTATGTTTAAAGGTTTAGTCCATCTCTACTGTAGATTCTAGATGTTATAGTCCGTCTCTACTGTAGATTCTAGATGTTATAGTCCATCTCTACTGTAGATTCTAGATGTTATAGTCCATCTCTACTGTAGATTCTAGATCTTATAGTCCGTCTCTACTGTAGATTCTAGATGTTATAGTCCATCTCTACTGTAGATTCTAGATGTTATAGTATTATGTTTAAAGGTTTAGTCCGTCTCTACTGTAGATTCTAGATGTTATAGTAGTATGTTTAAAGGTTTAGTCTGTCTCTACTGTAGATTCTAGATGTTATAGTCCATCTCTACTGTAGATTCTAGATGTTATAGTCCGTCTCTACTGTAGATTCTAGATGTTTTAGTCCATCTCTACTGTAGATTCTAGATGTTATAGTCCATCTCTACTGTAGATTCTAGATGTTATAGTAGTATGTTTAAAGGTTTAGTCCATCTCTACTGTAGATTCTAGATGTTATAGTCCGTCTCTACTGTAGATTCTAGATGTTATAGTCCATCTCTACTGTAGATTCTAGATGTTATAGTATTATGTTTAAAGGTTTAGTCCGTCTCTACTGTAGATTCTAGATGTTATAGTCCATCTCTACTGTAGATTCTAGATGTTATAGTCCGTCTCTACTGTAGATTCTAGATGTTATAGTCCATCTCTACTGTAGATTCTAGATGTTATAGTAGTATGTTTAAAGGTTTAGTCCATCTCTACTGTAGATTCTAGATGTTACAGTACAGTATGTTTAAAAGTGCATTCTCCTTATTTGACTATTCTCATTAACGTGAACCCCACAAATGCAATTATGTGTGGAATGTCATCCCATTCCTCCATGCAAAGACATTATACAGTACAGTATAGGAAAGTAAATACACTAACTTTACAATGGTAATATTCTTCCCGGGTTTCAAAAAGACTTGTTACCAAACTAAAACATACAATATGCCACTAGTGATTGTAATAATTGAGTAATCCTCTTCAGCGTAGTTTGATGTGAGAGCAAAAGGTCTTACAGACTGAATTTTCTGAAAAGGACTTTGTCTCATTACATTGAAGTATTTTTTAAAATCAGAATAATGCTTTTAAGCCCCCAGACCAAGCCGCCTTCGTATCAGTGATGTACGGTGAGGTCGGTGGCTAGGGTAGGCACTGGCTATTATCAGAATAATGCTTTTAAACCCCCCAGACCAAACCGCCTTCGTATCAGTGATGTACGGTGAGGTCGGTGGCTAGGGTAGGCACTGGCTATTATCAGAATAATGCTTTTAAACCCCCCAGACCAAACCGCCTTCGTAATATTGAAGTGCTGTGAGGTCGGAGGCTGCATAGGCACTTCTTATTAACAAATACAGTAAACCTTTGATGAAGCTCAAGTTCACCGTAAAAACAACCAGGCTACTTAAATCGAATTACCATAATAAAAGAAACACAATCAAAATGTCTCTGTTTAAGTTAGAGAGATATTTTTGTTTTTAATGGGCTGCGTCTCAGTGCACCATATCCACCTTCCATATCTGTGGTGAAAGGTGGCAGAACGATGTTTTGTTTTTAATGGGCTGTGTCTCAGTGCACCGTCTCCACCTTCCATATCTGTGGTGAAAGGTGGCAGAACGGTGTTTTGTTTTTAATGGGCTGTGTCTCAGTGCACCATATCCACCTTCCATATCTGTGGTGAAAGGTGGCAGAACGATGTTTTGTTTTTAATGGGCTGTGTCTCAGTGCACCATATCCACCTTCCATATCTGTGGTGAAAGGTGGCAGAACGATGTTTTGTTTTTAATGGGCTGTGTCTCAGTGCACCATATCCACCTTCCATATCTGTGGTGAAAGGTGGCAGAACGATGTTTTGTTTTTAATGGGCTGTGTCTCAGTGCACCGTCTCCACCTTCCATATCTGTGGTGAAAGGTGGCAGAACGATGTTTTGTTTTTAATGGGCTGTGTCTCAGTGCACCATATCCACCTTCCATATCTGTGGTGAAAGGTGGCAGAACGATGTTTTGTTTTTAATGGGCTGTGTCTCAGTGCACCGTCTCCACCTTCCATATCTGTGGTGAAAGGTGGCAGAACGATGTTTTGTTTTTAATGGGCTGTGTCTCAGTGCACCATATCCACCTTCCATATCTGTGGTGAAAGGTGGCAGAACGATGTTTTGTTTTTAATGGGCTGTGTCTCAGTGCACCGTCTCCACCTTCCATATCTGTGGTGAAAGGTGGCAGAACGATGTTTTGTTTTTAATGGGCTGTGTCTCAGTGCACCATATCCACCTTCCATATCTGTGGTGAAAGGTGGCAGAACGATGTTTTGTTTTTAATGGGCTGTGTCTCAGTGCACCGTCTCCACCTTCCATATCTGTGGTGAAAGGTGGCAGAACGATGTTTTGTTTTTAATGGGCTGTGTCTCAGTGCACCATATCCACCTTCCATATCTGTGGTGAAAGGTGGCAGAACGGTGGTTTGTTTTTTCAGACTATGAGACATCCCGCAAAAAAAAAACTGCCTTCTCACGAATACGTCTGCAGCGTCAGTGGTGCAAAGTACTTTTAAGAAAAAATACTTTGAAGTACTACTTGAGTAGTAGGCCTTAAATAATGCTTTTAAACCTCCAGACCAAGGTGGGCCTTAAAATACATCCACGGGTACACCTCCAATTGACTCAAATGATGTAAATTAGCCTATCAGACGCTACTAAAGTCATGACATAATTTTCTGGAATTTTCCAAACTGTTTAAAGGCACAGTCATCTTAGTGTGTGTAAACTTCTAACCCAGTGATACAGTGATTTATAACTGAAATAATCTGTCTGTAAACAATTGTTGGAAAAATTACTTGTGTCATGCACAAAGTAGATGTCCTAACTGACTAATACTATAGTTTGTTAACAAGACATTGTGTCGTGGTTAAAAAACTGGTATTAATAACTCCAAAATAAGAGTATGTAAACTTCAGACTTCAACTGTAAGTATATAAATATATAACAGTATTTATACATATTTTTATAATTATTATCACATTGACTAGCCATACTGCACGATACTGCTTAATATCCAATCAGACACTATTCATAATGACAACCTTTACATCCAATCAGACACTATTAATAATGACAACCTTTACATCCAATCAGACTCTATTCATAATGACAACCTCAACCTTTATATCCAATCAGACACTATTCATAATGACAACCTTTATATCCAATCAGACACTATTCATAATGACAACCTTTACATCCAATCAGACTCTATTCATAATGACAACCTTTACATCCAATCAGACTCTATTCATAATGACAACCTTTACATCCAATCAGAGACTATTCATAATGACAACCTTTACATCCAATCAGAGACTATTCATAATGACAACCTTTACATCCAATCAGAGACTATTCATAATGACAACCTTTACATCCAATCAGAGACTATTCATAATGACAACCTCAACCTTTATATCCAATCAGACACTATTCATAATGACAACCTTTATATCCAATCAGACACTGTTCATAATGACAACCTTTATATCCAATCAGACACTATTCATAATGACAACCTCAACCTTTATATCCAATCAGACACTATTCATAATGACAACCTTTATATCCAATCAGACACTGTTCATAATGACAACCTTTATATCCAATCAGACACTGTTCATAATGACAACCTCAACGTTTACATCCAATCAGACACTATTCATAATGACAACCTCAACGTTTACATCCAATCAGACACTATTCATAATGACAACCTCAAACTTTATATCCAATCAGACACTATTCATAATGACAACCTTTACATCCAATCAGAGACTATTCATAATGACAACCTTTACATCCAATCAGAGACTATTCATAATGACAACCTTTACATCCAATCAGAGACTATTCATAATGACAACTTTTACATCCAATCAGACACTATTCATAATGACAACCTTCATATCCAATCAGACACTATTCATAATGACAACCTTTATATCCAATCAGACACTATTTATAATGACAACCTTTACATCCAATCAGACTCTATTCATAATGACAACCTTTATATCCAATCAGACACTATTCATAATGACAACCTTTATATCCAATCAGACACTATTCATAATGACAACCTCAACGTTTACATCCAATCAGACACTGTTCATAATGACAACCTCAACGTTTACATCCAATCAGACACTATTCATAATGACAACCTTTATATCCAATCAGACACTGTTCATAATGACAACCTCAACGTTTACATCCAATCAGACACTATTCATAATGACAACCTCAAACTTTACATCCAATCAGACACTATTCATAATGACAACCTCAAACTTTACATCCAATCAGACTCTATTCATAATGACAACATTTACATCCAATCAGAGACTATTTATAATGACAACCTCAACCTTTATATCCAATCAGACTCTATTCATAATGACAACCTCAACCTTTTTATCCAATCAGATAACAGTGTTTAGTTTCTTAGGTTTGAATCCCAAATGTCACCCTATTCCCTAGCTAGTGCACTGCCCTGTGGATGCTGGATGAAAACAGTGCGCTTCATAAGGAATAGGTTTCCATTTTTCGAGATAAGGAGTTGACAGATGAAGATTTAGTCTAACCTGTCACAATATCATCCGGGGTTTTGGCAAGCGATGTGAACTTTGGGTTTTGATAACCACACATATACATTTCAACACCTGAGCTTTCCAGACAATTTAGTCTCATTTATTGTTCTGACAAGAAAAATGTAGCTCCTCGTATATCAGAAAGAGAGTGAGAGACAGTGAGAGAGCGACAGAGAGAGAGAAAGACAGAGAGACAGAGACAGAGAGAGACAGAGAGACCGAGACAGAGAGACAGAGACAGAGAGAGACAGAGAGTCCGAGACAGAGAGACAGAGACAGAGAGAGGCAGTGACACCGAGAGAGACAGACAGAGAGGGAGAGAGAGAGGGAGAGAGACAGAGAGGGAGAGAGAGACCGAGAGAGACCGAGAGAGACAGAGAGAGAGAGAGGGAGAGAGAGACCAAGAGAGACACAGAGAGAGAGGGAGACAGAGAGACAGAGACAGAGACAGAGACAGAGAGACAGAGAGACAGAGAGAGACAGAGAGAGACAGAGCTGCTGCTTGGATATATAATATCTTCGTCGAGGCTTGTGTCCCAAATGGGAAACTATTCAACACAGTGCTCTGGTCAGAAGTAGTGCACTATATAGGGAATAGGGTTCTATAGGGCTCTGGTCAGAAGTAGTCCCCTCCAGTTTACAGGGAATATGCTGCAATTTGGGACAATATCCTCCGGACTGCTCCTCAATATCAGAGTTTGAGAAACCCAGACAAAACATTTGAAGAA
>NW_025747175.1:0-66744 GCF_021184085.1 Oncorhynchus gorbuscha
TACAGGATTTAAGGGAATAATATGGTCCTGTAAAGATAACAGACCAAGAAAACAATTAGTGCCACAAACGAAGGCAATTGTATCTTCAGGATTTAAGGGAATTACTGTAAAGATAACAGACCAAGAAAACAATTTTAGGGGAATAATATTGTCTGTAAAGATAACAGACCAAGAAAACAATTAGTGCCACAAACGAAGGCAATTGTATCTTACAGGATTTAAGGGAATAATATTGTCCTGTAAAGATAACAGACCAAGAAAACAATTAGTGCCACAAACGAAGGCAATTGTATCTTACAGGATTTAAGGGAATAATATTGTCCTGTAAAGATAACAGACCAAGAAACAATTAGTGCCACAAACGAAGGCAATTGTATCTTACAGGATTTAAGGGAATAATATTGTCCTGTAAAGATAACAGACCAAGAAAACAATTAGTGCCACAAACGAAGGCAATTGTATCTTACAGGATTTAAGGGAATAATATTGTCCTGTAAAGATAACAGACCAAGAAAACAATTAGTGCCACAAACGAAGGCAATTGTATCTTACAGGATTTAAGGGAATAATATTGTCCTGTAAAGATAACAGACCAAGAAAACAATTAGTGCCACAAACGAAGGCAATTGTATCTTACAGGATTTAAGGGAATAATATTGTCCTGTAAAGATAACAGACCAAGAAAACAATTAGTGCCACAAACGAAGGCAATTGTATCTTACAGGATTTAAGGGAATAATATTGTCCTGTAAAGATAACAGACCAAGAAAACAATTAGTGCCACAAACGAAGGCAATTGTATCTTACAGATTTAAGGGAATAATATTGTCCTGTAAAGATAACAGACCAAGAAAACAATTAGTGCCACAAACGAAGGCAATTGTATCTTACAGGATTTAAGGGAATAATATTGTCCTGTAAAGATAACAGACCAAGAAAACAATTAGTGCCACAAACGAAGGCATACAGGATTTGAATAATATTGTCCTGTAAAGATAACAGACCAAGAAAACAATTAGTTGAAGGCAATTGTATCTTACAGGATTTAAGGGAATAATATTGTCCTGTAAAGATAACAGACCAAGAAAACAATTAGTGCCACAAACGAAGGCAATTGTATCTTACAGGATTTAAGGGAATAATATGGTCCTGTAAAGATAACAGACCAAGAAAACAATTAGTGCCACAAACGAAGGCAATTGTATCTTACAGGATTTAAGGGAATAATATGGTCCTGTAAAGATAACAGACCAAGAAAACAATTAGTGCCACAAACGAAGGCAATTGTATCTTACAGGATTTAAGGGAATAATATTGTCCTGTAAAGATAACAGACCAAGAAAACAATTAGTGCCACAAACGAAGGCAATTGTATCTTACAGGATTTAAGGGAATAATATTGTCCTGTAAAGATAACAGACCAAGAAAACAATTAGTGCCACAAACGAAGGCAATTGTATCTTACAGGATTTAAGGGAATAATATTGTCCTGTAAAGATAACAGACCAAGAAAACAATTAGTGCCACAAACGAAGGCAATTGTATCTTACAGGATTTAAGGGAATAATATTGTCCTGTAAAGATAACAGACCAAGAAAACAATTAGTGCCACAAACGAAGGCAATTGTATCTTACAGGATTTAAGGGAATAATATTGTCCTGTAAAGATAACAGACCAAAAGAAAACAATTAGTGCCACAAACGAAGGCAATTGTATCTTACAGGATTTAGGATTGTAAAGATAACAGACCAAGAAAAATGCCACAAAGCGAAAGGCAATTGTATCTTATTTAAGGGAATAATATTGTCCTGTAAAGATAACAGACCAAGAAAACAATTAGTGCCACAAACGAAGGCAATTGTATCTTACAGGATTTAAGGGAATAATATGGTCCTGTAAAGATAACAGACCAAGAAAAACAATTAGTGCCACAAACGAAGGCAATTGTATCTTACAGGATTTAAGGGAATAATATGGTCCTGTAAAGATAACAGACCAAGAAAACACAAACGAAGGCAATTGTATCTTACAGGATTTAGGGGAATAATATGGTCCTGTAAAGATAACAGACCAAGAAAACAATTAGTGCCACAAACGAAGGCAATTGTATCTTACAGGATTTAAGGGAATAATATGGTCCTGTAAAGATAACAGACCAAGAAAACAATTAGTGCCACAAACGAAGGCAATTGTCACAAAATGTTTGTCATTGCGGTTCTACAGTGGAAATGTACCTCTAGTTCCAACTTCTGAACAGCAACGTATGTCTCCTTTTATAAATATGGAGGAATTGAGTGAGCACATCTCATGTTCCCCCGGAACAGGGACACGTGGGCCGTCCAACAACAACCCCGACATGAGAGCAAGTTCGCAGCACTTTTTGGTGGCAGTCAGAGTAGCTTTGCTAATCAAGCGATGAACTCAGATCAAATATATATATTTTCTTACTCCCTGTTTCACCATCAGCCCTTTCAACATTGCAGACAGAAGTAAACCACTGTAGCAACAGGTCATAAACAGGAAGTAATAAGCTCACACTTGGAGTATGTTTGTAGATGGTTACAAATGAACTAAACCCAGCCCTTATCAGAAACTTAGTCAAATGACTTTGCGAGTCAGTTTATCAATGAAAGACCACAAAAATGAATTATTGACTCAAATGGTTTTGTACAACATCACAGATCAGCCCAGCATTATCTTTCAACTGACAAAAGTCACGTTTCTTGTTTTTTTCTTCTTGCTAGCTTTAGCTCAAAGCTCGGTGGCTTTTAAAGGCTAGCTAGCTTTAGCTCAAAGCGTGGTGGCTTTTAAAGGCTAGCTAGCTTTAGCTCAAAGCTTGGTGGCTTTTAATATAAGATCCTTGTCTAACTAACGTTACTTGTTGGTGGCCCATGGCCCTTAACTAGCCTGGTGAAGGCTATGCTTTTTTTCACCTTTGGGATTTGCCCTTTTTGCCATCTATATCACTTGAATACCGTGCTTCTACATCGATCTGCATTGCTTGCTGTTTGGGGTTTTAGGCCGGGTTTCTGTACAGCACTTTGTAACATCGGCTGATGTAAAAAGGGCTTTATAAATACATTTGATTGATTGGAACCTGTTTACACCTCACCTGGATTACAATGCTTTCTGTTACCTCTTACTATCCTGGAATCTGTGTGGATTACAATGCTTTCTGTTACCTCTTACCATCCTGGAATCTGTGTGGATTACAATGCTTTCTGTTACCTCTTACCATCCTGAATCTGTGTGGATTACAATGCTTTCTGTTACCTCTTACTATCCTGGAATCTGTGTGGATTACAATGCTTTCTGTTACCTCTTACCATCCTGGAATCTGTGTGGATTACAATGCTTTCTGTTACCTCTTACTATCCTGGAATCTGTGTGGATTACAATGCTTTCTGTTACCTCTTACTATCCTGGAATCTGTGTGGATTACAATGCTTTCTGTTACCTCTTACCATCCTGGAATCTGTGGATTACAATGCTTTCTGTTACCTCTTACCATCCTGGAATCTGTGTGGATAACAATGCTTTCTGTTACCTCTTACTATCCTGGAATCTGTGTGGATTACAATGCTTTCTGTTACCTCTTACTATCCTGGAATCTGTGTGGATTACAATGCTTTCTGTTACCTCTTACTATCCTGGAATCTGTGTGGATTACAATGCTTTCTGTTACCTCTCACTTTCCTGGAATCTGTGTGGATTACAATGCTTTCTGTTACCTCTTACTATCCTGGAATCTGTGTGGATAACAATGCTTTCTGTTACCTCTTACTATCCTGGAATCTGTGTGGATTACAATGCTTTCTGTTACCTCTTACCATCCTGGAATCTGTGTGGATAACAATGCTTTCTGTTACCTCTTACTATCCTGGAATCTGTGTGGATTACAATGCTTTCTGTTACCTCTTACCATCCTGGAATCTGTGTGGATAACAATGCTTTCTGTTACCTCTTACCATCCTGGAATCTGTGTGGATAACAATGCTTTCTGTTACCTCTTACCATCCTGGAATCTGTGTGGATAACAATGCTTTCTGTTACCTCTTACCATCCTGGAATCTGTGTGGATAACAATGCTTTCTGTTACCTCTTACCATCCTGGAATCTGTGTGGATAACAATGCTTTCTGTTACCTCTTACCATCCTGGAATCTGTGTGGATAACAATGCTTTCTGTTACCTCTCACTTTCCTGGAATCTGTGTGGATAACAATGCTTTCTGTTACCTCTTACCATCCTGGAATCTGTGTGGATAACAATGCTTTCTGTTACCTCTTACCATCCTGGAATCTGTGTGGATAACAATGCTTTCTGTTACCTCTTACCATCCTGGAATCTGTGTGGATAACAATGGACATTTCCAAGGTAAAACAACGTTCTGAGAACCATATGTTTATAAGAGCGTGGTTGTTTTAGGGTCATTTTGCATTCAACCTTTCCACAACGTTCTGGGAATGGTGCAGTATCGTTGATTGGCTTTGGAACATTCTCCGCGCATTTACAGGAACTTGACGAACCAATTTTCTCGGTATTTCATTACTGTAATAGAACGTCTCCTAAAAGTTCAAACATATTTAATTAAATGTTTGTTCGCGTTCTAGGAACGCATTGGGAATGTTCTCAAATAGTTCCCGAGAACCTTAACATTATTTTGTGGGAATGTTCTCAAATAGTTCCCGAGAACCTTAACATTATTTTGTGGGAATGTCAATACGTCCAACAGCTAGTCAACATGACCAGAACATTGTACCTATTTTTTTGAAAGCTTTCCGTATATATAACACACTTCCAACGTATATATTAGCCACTGTGTTTAACACACTTCCAACGTATATATTAGCCACTGTGTTTAACACACTTCCAACGTATATATTAGCCACTGTGTTTAACACACTTCCAACGTATATATTATTTACCCCATTTATTTCACATTTACGTTTGTTAGCTAGCTGGCTGTATCAATGAGCAGACTCGAATGCTAACTACCTCACATCCGACCACGAGCTCACTAAACTACCCCATTAAGCGGTCGCTATCACGTTTAAGGTAAGACCCAAATGCAGACTGTCGAAGTAACAATGTTTATTTCAGCAACAAGGGCGGTTAAACGACAGGTGAAGGCGGGCAGGGGTCGATAATCCAGAGTAGTGGGGCAAAGTTACAGGATGGCAGGCAGGGTCAGTGCGGGCAGAAAGGTCAAAACCGGGAAACCAGGAACAATAGTGACAGGAGCAGAGGGAAAACCGCTGGTAGGCTTGAAGAAACCAAAAAATAACTGGTAACAGACAAACGGAGAACACGGGTATAAATACACGGGATAATGGGGAAGATGGGCGACACCTGGAGGGGGGTGGAGACAATCACAAAGACAGGTGAAACAGATCAGGGCGTGACAGTTTGTCTTTGTCTTAGTAATAAACGTGACGTCCAGGTCGAGTGATCTGATTTGGATTCAACCTCACAGGAAGACAATTTTATCATGTGAAGATTTAATTCTGGGTCATATTCATTAGTGCACAACATAGTGAAATGCTTTGCAACAGAAAACAACAAAAAACAAGCTGTATTGGGGACATTTTAAGCTGAATGCAGTTTATATTCAGTTAAGAGTAATTAACACACTGTTGAGCTTATTTCTATGTTTTCCCTGTCTGCAATACACATCATTTCCACTGATCTTAATTGTGACACTTTATTTGTGTATGGGTTGATGGTCACTTGACTTGATACTGAATGTTCTGGAATGTTCTTTTATCTGTTGATAGGGTCTGACGCCAGACTGAAGGTTCCAGGACTGAGGACACTGATTTGTTGTTGTAATTTATTTATTTAAGCTTTAGTCATAAATCACCAAGGTATATTTTATAGATGGCCCTGTAGTTACAAAAACTATACACATCAATACTTTTTTTATTTCTTTAGCATTTACAGACTAAGGTCTCTTTTTATTGATCAGCCCTGTTGTTACAACAACAATCTATACACATCAGTACACTAAAAGCCAACCAGAGACCCCAAACACCCAATCATAGAACACAGACCCATTATCCAGGGGTCTTCCAACCTTTCTGCCCTAGAGCAGGGGTCTCCCAACCTTTCTGCCCTATAGCAGGGGTCTCTCAACCTTTCTGCCCTAGAGCAGGGGGTCTCTCAACCTTTCTGCCCTAGAGCAGGGGTCTTCCAACCTTTCTGCCCCAGAGCAAATCAAATCAAATTTATTTATATAGCCCTTCGTACATCAGCTGATATCTCAAAGTGCTGTACAGAAACCCAGCCTAAAACCCCAAACAGCAAACAATGCAGGTGTAAAAGCACGGTGGCTAGGAAAAACTCCCTAGAAAGGCCAAAACCTAGGAAGAAACCTAGAGAGGAACCGGGCTATGTGGGGTGGCCAGTCCTCTTCTGGCTGTGCCGGGTAGAGATTATAACAGAACATGACCAAGATGTTCAAATGTTCATAAATGACCAGCATGGTCAAATAATAATAAGGCAGAACAGTTGAAACTGGAGCAGCAGCACAGTCAGGTGGACTGGGGACAGCAAGGAGCCATCATGTCAGGTAGTCCTGGGGCACGGTCCTAGGGCTCAGGTCCTCCGAGAGAGAGAAAGAAAGAAAGAGAGAATTAGAGAGAGCATATGTGGGGTGGCCAGTCCTCTTCTGGCTGTGCCGGGTGGAGATTATAACAGAACGTGGCCAAGATGTTCAAATGTTCATAAATGACCAGCATGGTTGAATAATAGTAAGGCAGAACAGTTGAAACTGGAGCAGGAGCATGGCCAGGTGGACTGGGGACAGCAAGGAGTCCTCATGTCAGGTAGTCCTGAGACATGGTCCTAGGGCCCAGGCCAGTTGAAACTGGAGCAGCAGCATGGCCAGGTGGACTGGGGACAGCAAGGAGTCATCATGTCAGGTAGTCCTGGGGCATGGTCCTAGGGCTCAGGTCCTCCGAGAGAGAGAAAGAAAGAGAGAAGGAGAGAATTAGAGAACGCACACTTAGATTCACACAGGACACCTGAATAGGACAGGAGAAGTACTCCAGATAAACAAACTGACCCCAGCCCCGACACATAAACTACTGCAGCATAAATACTGGAGGCTGAGACAGGAGGGGTCAGGAGACACTGTGGCCCCATCCGAGGACACCCCGGACAGGGCCAAACAGGAAGGATATAACCCCACCCACTTTGCCAAAGCACAGCCCCCACACCACTAGAGGGAAATCTTCAACCACCAACTTACCATCCTGAGACAAGGCCGAGTATAGCCCACAAAGATCTCCGACACGGTACAACCCAAGGGGGGGGACCCGGACAGGCCGACCACAACAGTGAATCAACCCACCCAGGTGAAGCACCCCCCCAGGGACGGCACGAGAGAGCCCCAGCAAGCCAGTGACTCAGCCCCGTAACAGGGTTAGAGGCAAAGAATCCCAGTGAAAAGAGGGGAACCGGCCAGGCAGAGACAGCAAGGGCGGTTCGTTGCTCCAGAGCCTTTCCGTTCACCTTCCCACTCCTGGGCCAGACTACACTCAATCATATGATCCACTGAAGAGATGAGTCTTCAGTAAAGACTTAAAGGTTGAGACCGAGTTTGCGTCTCTGACATGGGTAGGCAGACCGTTCCATAAAAATGGAGCTCTATAGGAGAAAGCCCTGCCTCCAGCTGTTTGCTTAGAAATTCTAGGGACAATTAGGAGGCCTGCGTCTTGTGACCGTAGCGTACGTGTAGGTATGTACGGCAGGACCAAATCAGAGAGGTAGGTAGGAGCAAGCCCATGTAATGCTTTGTAGGTTAGCAGTAAAACCTTGAAATCAGCCCTTGCTTTGACAGGAAGCCAGTGTAGAGAGGCTAGCACTGGAGTAATATGATCAAATTTTTTGGTTCTAGTCAGGATTCTAGCAGCCGTATTTAGCACTAACTGAAGTTTATTTAGTGCTTTATCCGGGTAGCCGGAAAATAGAGCATGGATTAATTTTTCTGCATCATTTTTGGACAGAAAGTTTCTGATTTTTGCAATGTTACGTAGATGGAAAAAAGCTGTCCTCGAAATGGTCTTGATATGTTCTTCAAAGAGAGATCAGGGTCCAGAGTAACGCCGAGGTCCTTCACAGTTTTATTTGAGACGACTGTACAACCATTAAGATTAAGAGCAGGGGTCTCCCAACCTTTCTGCACTAGAGCAGTGGTCTCCCAACCTTGCTGCCCTAGAGAAGGGGTCTCCCAACCTTGCTGCCCTAGAGCAGGGGTCTCCCAACCTGTCTGCCCTAGAGCAGGGGTCTCCCAACCTTTCTGCCCTAGAGCAGGGGTCTCCAACCTTTCTGCCCTAGAGCAGGGGTCTCTCAACCTTTCTGCCCTAGAGCAGGGGTCTCTCAACCTTTCTGCCCTAGAGCAGGGTCTCCCAACCTTTCTGCCCTAGAGCAGGGGTCTCCCAACCTTTCTGCCCTAGAGCAGGGATCTCCCTTTCCTTTCTACCCTAGAGCAGGGGTCTCCCAACCTTTCTGCCCTAGAGCAGGGGTCTCCAACCTTTCTGCCCTAGAGCAGGGGTCTCCAACCTTGCTGCCCTAGAGCAGGGGTCTCCAACCTTGCTGCCCTAGAGCAGGGGTCTCCAACCTTTCTGCCCTAGAGCAGGGGTCTCCAACCTTTCTGCCCTACAGCAGGGGTCTCCAACCTTTCTGCCCTAGAGCAGGGGTCTCCAACCTTGCTGCCCTAGAGCAGGGGTCTCCCAACCTTTCTGCCCTAGAGCAGGGGTCTCCCAACCTTTCTGCCCTAGAGCAGGGGTCTCCCTTTCCTTTCTGCCCTAGAGCAGGGGTCTCCCAACCTTTCTGCCCTAGAGCAGGGGTCTCCAACCTTTCTGCCCTAGAGCAGGGGTCTCCCAACCTTGCTGCCCTAGAGCAGGGGTCTCCAACCTTGCTGCCCTAGAGCAGGGGTCTCCAAGCTTTCTGCCCTAGAGCAGGGGTCTCCAACCTTTCTGCCCTACAGCAGGGGTCTCCAACCTTTCTGCCCTAGAGCAGGGGTCTCCAACCGTTCTGCCCTAGAGCAGGGGTCTCCAACCTTGCTGCCCTAGAGAAGTGGTCTCCCAACCCTGCTGCCCTAGAGCAGGGGTCTCCAACCTTTCTGCCCTAGAGCAGGGGTCTCCAACCTTTCTGCCCTAGAGCAGGGGTCTCCAACCTTTCTGCCCTAGAGCAGGGGTCTCCAACCTTTCTGCCCTAGAGCAGGGTCTCCCAACCGTTCTGCCCTAGAGCAGGGGTCTCCCAACCGTTCTGCCCTAGAGCAGGGGTCTCCCAACCGTTCTGCCCTAGAGCAGGGGTCTCCCAACCGTTCTGCCCTAGAGTAGGGGTCTCCAACCTTGCTGCCCTAGAGAAGGGGTCTCCCAACCTTGCTGCCCTAGAGCAGGGGTCTCCCAACCTTGCTGCCCTAGAGCAGGGGTCTCCCAACCTTTCTGCCCTAGAGCAGGAGCACACGGACCATCTGTGAGTGGAACTGTGAAGACTGTCGAGGTGGGAGAGTTAACCGTCAACTCGTAATTGTTTATTCCACTTTCCATTTGGCAATGCGAACATCAGTAACCTCTACATAATGTACCATCAAATACATATAGAATTATATACCCTGGACTCTGACATTGCTCATCCTAATATTTCTATATTTCTTAATTCCATTATTTTACTTTTTAGATGTGCAGGTATTGTTATGTATTGTTAGATATTACTGCACTGTTGCACATCTGATAAATGTGTGCATTTGACCAATAAAATTTGATTTAATTTGTTGTTGCTGGAGTGTCTTGGTCAGTTTAGCACAGAAAATGCCACCCTCGTCAACCTGTCACCTAATCATGCCTAATGACCTTATTGGCTGTAAGAGAAAACATAACACCTGGTTGTTTTTAAATAACTTATTTTGAAATTGTTTGCCAGAATAAACAATGTTATGAATATTTGTCGAAACTGCGTTACGCACTCCAGTCAACAGATTGCGATGTGAGTCTTTCATGTGGTGCTTCTTGCGTGACGTCTAATCTAGTGGACGGAACTGGAAGCTTCTTCAACGACCAACAAGGCTACTGATTCAACCATTTCGGTAGCTTGCTAGTCAACATAAAATCGAATCATTGAAGCTCTTTAGACCATTCTTGTGTATATTAATCAGTGTTTAAAAGACAATTGTGTGTACGTATTAACGTAAAATTAATTTGCTTGTAGAATTGACCAATTTGTTAAAAAAAGGTATACCAGCACTAGGCTAGTCGCAAATGCTAACTAGCTACCTAGCTAACATCCCCGACCATGAGTTCACTAAGCTACTCCCCCCCTGCTAAAGAACAGGTCTTCTGGATGGAGAAAGAAGCTCTGGGTCTTAACTTTGTCGTAAAAGAAGAGGAGGATATTACAGTGAAAGAAGAGGAGGATATTACAGTGAAAGAAGAGGAGGATATTACAGTAAAAGAAGAGGAGGATATTACAGTGAAAGAAGAGGAGGATATTACAGTGAAAGAAGAGGAGGATATTACAGTAAAAGAAGAGGAGGATATTACAGTGAAAGAAGAGGAGGATATTACAGTAAAAGAAGAGGAGGATATTACAGTGAAAGAAGAGGAGGATATTACAGTGAAAGAAGAGGAAGAAGCTTTCAGAGTGAAAAGGGAAGAAGAAATCACATTGAAAGAAGAAAATGTTACAGTGAAAGACGAGAAAGAACCTTTTGGAGTGAAAGAGGAAGAGGGGATAGAGGCTGTCACAGCGAAAGAGGAAGAAGGGATAGAGGCTGTCACAGTGGAAGAGGAAGAGGGGATAGAGGCTGTCACAGTGGAAGAGGAAGAGGGGATAGAGGCTGTCACAGTGGAAGAGGAAGAGGGGATAGAGGCTGTCACAGTGGAAGAGGAGGTGGTAGACGCTTTCAGAATTAAAAAGGAGGAAGAGGATGTTACAGTCCAAGACGTGAACGAGCCTTTTGGGGTGAAAAGGGAAGATGGGGTAGAGGCTGACACAATGGAAGAGGAGGTGGTAGACACTTTCAGAATTAAAAAGGAGGAAGAGGAGGCAATCACATTGAAAGAAGATGTTCCTACAGTGAAAGAAGAGAAAGAACCCCTTGGAGTAAAAGAGGAAGAGGAGGCTATCACATTAAATGAAAAGGAGGATGTTCTAATGGAAGAAGAGGAAGAACCTGTTGGAGTGGAAGAGAAGGTTATCTCAAAAGAGGAAGACGTTTTGGGAGTAAAAGAAGGCGGGGATGAGGAGGACGAGCCTGAAGATCCGAATAACACAAGTGAGTACCGTCTTAAAACAGGGGCACAAGCTATGCAGTTGTTGAACTAATGTGTGGTTTTAAAGGGGCATTCTACTGATGTTCTACACATGAATATGTGGTTCAGTACTGTAGGAATTGTTGAAGGAGCTCTCTGTGATCGTTCCATACATTTGGGGATTTTTAAAGTAATGACATATATGCCTTGCTCGAACTTAGACCCCTTTATTCGTGATTTAATGTATTAATAAGATTGGGTCTCTTGCATTCCATAGCGACTGCGTTGGATTACTTACGACCAAATCCGTATCCGTGTATCGATGAATATCCATAGTCAGTATGCAGTGTTTCTTTAATAAAAGGTCGTCCCTTACATCACCGAGCGGTGCCCAGGAAATATTGTTTTTGTTAGACGCGACCACCTCCCGTGGTCTACGTTTGGGCCAATAAAGGAGGTCGGTGTAAATTTGTGATACGTTCCAACAGGAATCTGTAACAAAAACAGGATTCAGAATAAGATACCGGGTAGAGAGTGGGTTATTTCATTACGTTTTTTCACTCACCACGTTTATCCACTCTGGTAGTCTACGGACAAACATTAAGAATAAGCTACGTGGTGAGTTGATGCCTATTCAGCAGCTAGTTAGCCAGGTGGTGAGTTGATGCCTATTCAGCAGCTAGTTAGCCAGGTGGTGAGTTGATGCCTATTCAGCAGCTAGTTAGCTAGGTGGTGAGTTGATGCCTATTCAGCAGCTAGTTAGTTAGGTGGTGAGTTGATGCCTATTCAGCAGCTAGTTAGCTCGGTGAGTTGATGCCTATTCAGCAGCTAGTTAGCCAGGTGGTGAGTTGATGCCTATTCAGCAGCTAGTTAGCTAGGTGGTGAGTTGATGCCTATTCAGCAGCTAGTTAGCTAGGTGGTGAGTTGATGCCTATTCAGCAGCTAGTTAGCCAGGTGGTGAGTTGATGCCTATTCAGCAGCTAGTTAGCTAGGTGGTGAGTTGATGCCTATTCAGCAGCTAGTTAGCCAGGTGGTGAGTTGATGCCTATTCAGCAGCTAGTTAGCTAGGTGGTGAGTTGATGCCTATTCAGCAGCTAGTTAGCTAGGTGGTGAGTTGATGCCTATTCAGCAGCTAGTTAGCCAGGTGGTGAGTTGATGCCTATTCAGCAGCTAGTTAGCTAGGTGGTGAGTTGATGCCTATTCAGCAGCTAGTTAGCTAGGTGGTGAGTTGATGCCTATTCAGCAGCTAGTTAGCTAGGTGGTGAGTTGATGCCTATTCAGCAGCTAGTTAGCTAGATGGTGAGTTGATGCCTATTCAGCAGCTAGTTAGTTAGGTGATTTGATCATGCTACTTTGTATGCGTTGTTTGTTGTCATCCTTGTGCATGACGTTTTTGGAACAGATTCCTGTTGGAACGTTCCACAGATTATACCCACCCTGCATATACCAATCCCAGATTATACCCACCCTGCATATACCAATCCCAGATTATACCCACCCTGCATATACCAATCCCAGATTATACCCACCCTGCATATACCAATCCCAGATTATACCCACCCTGCATATACCAATCCCAGATTATACCCACCCTGCATATACCAATCCCAGATTATACCCACCCTGCATATACCAATCCCAGATTATACCCACCCTGCATATACCAATCCCAGATTATACCCACCCTGCATATACCAATCCCAGATTATACCCACCCTGCATATACCAATCCCAGATTATACCCACCCTGCATATACCAATCCCAGATTATACCCACCCTGCATATACCAATCCCAGATTATACCCACCCTGCATATACCAATCCCAGATTATACCCACCCTGCATATACCAATCCCAGATTATACCCACCCTGCATATACCAATCCCAGATTATACCCACCCTGCATATACCAATCCCAGATTATACCCACCCTGCATATACCAATCCCAGATTATACCCACCCTGCATATACCAATCCCAGATTATACCCACCCTGCATATACCAATCCCAGATTATACCCACCCTGCATATACCAATCCCAGATTATACCCACCCTGCATATACCAATCCCAGATTATACCCACCCTGCATATACCAATCCCAGATTATACCCACCCTGCATATACCAATCCCAGATTATACCCACCCTGCATATACCAATCCCAGATTATACCCACCCTGCATATACCAATCCCAGATTATACCCACCCTAATAAAGGCATATCCATTGATTCTTGGAGACTATAATTTATTAATGCCCAATACATTTAGTTCAACTGTTGTACCCCGTCTGAGGGGTATATTACGTAGCGAGATAGAGTTAGCGAGCTAACTTGGGTCAATTTAGAATTTAACTCATTGAATTGTTTTGCCCTCTGATTGTTAGTGTCTATGGGTTATTGTGTGTAGATTGATGAGGACAATAAATAATTTAATCAATTTTAGAATAAGTCTGTAACGTAACAAAATGTGGGAATAATGGAAGGGGTCTGAATACCTTCCGAATGCACTGCAGTCTGGAAATAAGACAGTATTTAGTTATATTTTCGGAGGTTTAGAGACAAAAGCACTGGTTGTCCCTTCTGTTTGGCATAGTTTCTAGCAGGGCACACTGGTTGTCCCTTCTGTTTGGCATAGTTTCTAGCAGGGCACACTGGTTGTCCCTGCGGTTGGCATAGTTTCTAGCAGGGCACACTGGTTGTCCCTGCTGTTGGCATAGTTTCTAGCAGGGCACACTGGTTGTCCCTTCTGTTTGGCATAGTTTCTAGCAGGGCACACTGGTTGTCCCTGCTGTTGGCATAGTTTCTAGCAGGGCACACTGGTTGTCCCTTCTGTTTGGCATAGTTTCTAGCAGGGCACACTGGTTGTCCCTGCGGTTGGCATAGTTTCTAGCAGGGCACACTGGTTGTCCCTGCGGTTGGCATAGTTTCTAGCAGGGCACACTGGTTGTCCCTGCGGTTGGCATAGTTTCTAGCAGGGCACACTGGTTGTCCCTGCGGTTGGCATAGTTTCTAGCAGGGCACACTGGTTGTCCCTGGGGTTGGCATAGTTTATAGCCAATCACACTGGTTGTCCCTGCTGTTGGCATAGTTTCTAGCAGGGCACACTGGTTGTTTGTTCTAAACAGAAATGTTTGCTATGCAGGCTGGCTAACGTGCTTCTCCCTTGCTAGCTTGTTAACACAATCACATCAAACTCTGAAGCTGGAATGACAGCAAACCAGATGCAATTTCGTTGGACTTTTTCTCTATTGTAATTTCTTTAAATGGTTCCATAATAGTGACGATGATGCTTGGTTTCGAGTGGCTCGGAAAAGGTTGCTCTCATCCGGTGACGTTTACTCTCTAAGGCAGGGTGTAGATCGCATTTCAAAATTGCAATATTGTTGGAGAGGCAGATAGTTTATACAAATGTTGCAAACCAAATGTTAGACTAAAAGCATGGGGTGAAAATATCTAGATAATTTTTTCCCAGTGGAGATTAGTTTATAAATTGCCTGGCTGGGCTGTGAGAGAGTGGAGATTAGTTTATGAATTGCCTGGCTGGGCTGTGGGACAGTGGAGATTAGTTTATGAATTGCCTGGCTGGGCTGTGGGACAGTGGAGATTAGTTTATGAATTGCCTGGCTGGGCTGTGAGACAGTGGAGATTAGTTTATGAATTGCCTGGCTGGGCTGTGAGACAGTGGAGATTAGTTTATGAATTGCCTGGCTGGGCTGTGGGACAGTGGAGATTAGTTTATGAATTGCCTGGCTGGGCTGTGGGACAGTGGGCTGTGGGACAGTGGAGATTAGTTTATGAATTGCCTGCCTGGAATGGAAAAATATCAACAGTCAAAAAGATATATCAAAATGAACAGACTAGGTCTATACTGCTCCTGCATGGTGTAACAATACATCATGTAGATGTATATAATGAACAGACTAGGTCTATACTGCTCCTACATGGTGTAACAATACATCATGTAGATGTATATAATGAACAGACTAGGTCTATACTGCTCCTACATGGTGTAACAATACATCATGTAGATGTATATAATGAACAGACTAGGTCTATACTGCTCCTACATGGTGTAACAATACATCATGTAGATGTATATAATGAACAGACTAGGTCTATACTGCTCCTACATGGTGTAACAATACATCATGTAGATGTATATAATGAACAGACTAGGTCTATACTGCTCCTGCATGGTGTAACAATACATCATGTAGATGTATATAATGAACAGACTAGGTCTATACTGCTCCTACATGGTGTAACAATACATCATGTATATACTGCTCTACATGGTGTAACAATACATCATATATATAATGAACAGACTAGGTCTATACTGCTCCTACATGGTGTAACAATACATCATATATATAATGAACAGACTAGGTCTATACTGCTCCTACATGGTGTAACAATACATTATGTATATAATGAACAGACTAGGTCTATACTGCTCCTACATGGTGTAACAATACATCATGTATATAATGAACAGACTAGGTCTATACTGCTCCTACATGGTGTAACAATACATCATGTATATAATGAACAGACTAGGTCTATACTGCTCCTACATGGTGTAACAATACATCATGTAGATGTATATAATGAACAGACTAGGTCTATACTGCTCCTACATGGTGTAACAATAATCATGTATATAATGAACAGACACTGCTCCTCATGTAACAATACATCATGTAGATGTATATAATGAACAGACTAGGTCTATACTGCTCCTGCATGGTGTAACAATACATCATGTAGATGTATATAATGAACAGACTAGGTCTATACTGCTCCTACATGGTGTAACAATACATCATGTAGATGTATATAATGAACAGACTAGGTCTATACTGCTCCTGCATGGTGTAACTACATCATGTAGATGTATATAATGAACAACTAGGTCTACATCATGTAACAATACATCATGTAGATAATGAACAGACTAGGTCTATACTGCTCCTACATGGTGTAACAATACATCATGTATATAATGAACAGACTAGGTCTATACTGCTCCTACATGGTGTAACAATACATCATGTATATAATGAACAGACTAGGTCTATACTGCTCCTACATGGTGTAACAATACATCATGTAGATGTATATAATGAACAGACTAGGTCTATACTGCTCCTACATGGTGTAACAATACATCATGTAGATGTATATAATGAACAGACTAGGTCTATACTGCTCCTACATGGTGTAACAATACATCATGTAGATGTATATAATGAACAGACTAGGTCTATACTGCTCCTACATGGTGTAACAATACATCATGTAGATGTATATAATGAACAGACTTGGTCTATACTGCTACTACATGGTGTAACAATACATCATGTAGATGTATATAATGAACAGACTTGGTCTATACTGCTCCTACATGGTGTAACAATACATCATGTATATAATGAACAGACTTGGTCTATACTGCTCCTACATGGTGTAACAATACATCATGTATATAATGAACAGACTAGGTCTATACTGCTCCTACATGGTGTAACAATACATCATGTAGATGTATATAATGAACAGACTAGGTCTATACTGCTCCTACATGGTGTAACAATACATCATGTATATAATGAACAGACTAGGTCTATACTGCTCCTACATGGTGTAACAATACATCATGTATATAATGAACAGACTAGGTCTATACTGCTCCTACATGGTGTAACAATACATCATGTAGATGTATATAATGAACAGACTAGGTCTATACTGCTCCTACATGGTGTAACAATACATCATGTATATAATGAACAGACTAGGTCTATACTGCTCCTACATGGTGTAACAATACATCATGTATATAATGAACAGACTAGGTCTATACTGCTCCTACATGGTGTAACAATACATCATGTAGATGTATATAATGAACAGACTAGGTCTATACTGCTCCTACATGGTGTAACAATACATCATATATATAATGAACAGACTAGGTCTATACTGCTCCTACATGGTGTAACAATACATCATGTAGATGTATATAATGAACAGACTAGGTCTATACTGCTCCTACATGGTGTAACAATACATCATGTATATAATGAACAGACTTGGTCTATACTGCTCCTACATGGTGTAACAATACATCATGTAGATGTATATAATGAACAGACTAGGTCTATACTGCTCCTACATGGTGTAACAATACATCATGTAGATGTATATAATGAACAGACTAGGTCTATACTGCTCCTACATGGTGTAACAATACATCATGTAGATACATATAATGAACAGACTAGGTCTATACTGCTCCTACATGGTGTAACAATACATCATGTAGATGTATATAATGAACAGACTAGGTCTATACTGCTCCTACATGGTGTAACAATACATCATGTAGATGTATATAATGAACAGACTAGGTCTATACTGCTCCTTCATGGTGTAACAATACATCATGTATATAATGAACAGACTAGGTCTATACTGCTCCTGCATGGTGTAACAATACATCATGTAGATGTATATATTGATGAGGAATTTAAAAACTGTATGTTTGAAAGAGATGGGGCAAAAGGAGTGGCTAATATGTCTGGCTGCACATCTGGCTGGCTTACATACTGCAAACTGAGAAATTATGTGACTAAACTCAACAAAAATAATCAACTTTATTATGAAGCCAAGATCAATGATATGAAGAATGATGGGAAAAAAACCTTGGAATACTTTAAATGAAATGATGGGCAGAAAGACATTCAACTCCATCTTTTATCGAATCAGATGGCATATTCATCACAAAACCATTTGATGTTGCCAATTATTTTAATTATTATTTCATTGGCTAAGTGGGCAAACTTAGGCAGGAAATTCCCACGACAAACAGGGAGCAATTATATTCATGCATAAAAATAAAAAAAATAATGAAAGAAAAGCAGTTCATGTTTGAATTATGTAAAGTTAGTGGGAGAGGTGGGAAAATTATTGTTATCGATCAATAATGATAAATCTCCTGGCATTGACGACTAAGATGGAAAGCTACTGAGGACGGAAGATGACTCTATAGCCACTCCTAAGTTGTCTTTATTATGAATCCAAGATCAATGTTATAAAGAATGATGTAAAAAAAAACATAATGAAAGAAAAGCAGGTATCAAATTTTTTAACGTTAGTGTGGGAGAGGTGGAAAAATTGTTATCGATCAATAATGACAAACCTCCTGGCATTGACAACTTAGGAGTGGCTATAGAGTCAGCTACTGTCCTCAGTAGCTTTCCATCTATCTGTCATATTTTTAATCTGAGCCTAGAGGAAATGATTTGTCCTCCTCAGGCCTGGAAGGGAACCAAAGTAATTCTGCTACCCAAGAGTGGTAAAGCGGCCTTTACTGGTTCTAACAGCAGACCTATAAGCTTGCTGCCAGCTCTTAGCAAACTGTTGGAAAAATATGGTGTTTGACCAATTACAATGATATTTCTCTGTAAACAAATTAACAACAGACTTTCAGCATGCTTATAGAGAAGGGCACACTGACACAAATGACTGATGATTGGTTGAAAGAAATGGATAATAATTAGATTGTGGGAGCTGTACTGTTAGATTTCAGTGCAGCCTTTGATATTGCTGACCATAACCTGTTGTTGAAAAACGCTATGGCTTGTCAACCTCTGCAATATCGTGGATTCAGAGCTATCTATCTAATTAAACTCAAAGGGTTTTCTTTAACGGAAGCATCTCTAATGTCTAACATGTAAAGTGTGGTGTACCACAGGGCAGCTCTCTAGGCCCTCTACTCTTTTCTATTTTTACCAATGACCTGCCACTGGCATTAAACAAAGCATGTGTGTCCATGTATGCTGATGATTCAACCATATACGCATCAGCAACCACAGCTAATGAAGTCACTGAAACCCTTAACAAAGAGTTGCAGTCTGTTTTGGAATGCATGGCCAGTAATAAACTGGTCCTGAACATCTCTAAAACTAAGAGCATCGTATTTGGAACAAATCATTCCAGAAGTGCTAGACCTCAGCTGAATCTGGTAATGAATGGTGTGGCTGTTGAACAAGTTGAGGAGACTAAATTACTTGCATTACTTTAGATTGTAAACTGTCATCGTCAAAACATATAGATTCAATGGTTGTAAATATGGGGAGAGGTCTAGCCGTAATAAAGAGATGCTCTGCTTTTTTGACACCACACTCCAAAAAGCAAGTTCTGCAGGCTCTAGATTTGTCTTATCTTGATTATTGTCCAGTCGTGTGGTCCAGTGCTGCAAGGAAAGACCTAGTTAAGCTGCAGCTGGCCCAGAACAGAGCGGCACGTTTTTGCTCTTAATTGTAATCAAAGGGCTGATATAAATACTACACATGCCAGTCTCTCTTGGCTAAGAGTTGAGGAGAGACTGACTGTAATCACTTCCTCTTTTACATGAATGTGTTGAAAATCCCAAATTGTTTGCATAGTCAACTTACACACAGCTCTGACTCACACACACTTATCCCACCAGGGGTCATTTCATAGTCCCCAAATCCAGATCAAATTCAAGAAAACGTAAAGAGCCCTTATTGCATGGAACTTCCTTCCATATCATATTGCTCAAATAAACAGCCAACCTGGTTTAAAAAATCTGATAAAGCAACACCTCATGGCACAACCCCTCTCCCCTATTTGATCTAGATAGTTTGTTTGTATGCATTGAGATGTTGGCTACGTGTGCCTTTTACTAAAATGTATGTTGTTCTGTCCTTGAGCTGTTCTTGTCTATTGATGTTCTGTGTTATGTCATTCTGTATTATGTTTTGTGTGGACCCCAGGAAGTAGATGCTGCTTTTGCCAAAGCTAATGGGGATCCGAATAAAATACCAAATATAATGAACGTCCACTCGTGGCGTTCCACATTTGATTTATATTCGTACGAAATTCATTAAATCCTTTTGACATTCAGCACCTTCATTTTCTCTGACGTGGAACTATTGGGCGTTCATGTGCTGCTGGGAAGTGGTAAGTCTGACGTGGAACTATTGGGCGTTCATGTGCTCCTGGGAAGTGGGAAGTCTGACGTGGAACTATTGGGCATTCATGTGCTGCTGGGAAGTGGGAAGTCTGACGTGGAACTATTGGGCATTCATGTGCTGCTGGGAAGTGGGAAGTCTGACGTGGAACTATTGGGCATTCATGTGCTCCTGGGAAGTGGGAAACTCAGAAGTGGGAAGTCTGACGTGGAACTATTGGGCATTCATGTGCTCCTGGGATGTGGGAAACTAGGAAGTGGGAAGTCTGACGTGGAACTATTGGGCGTTCATGTGCTGCTGGGAAGTGGGAAGTCTGACGTGGAACTATTGGGCATTCATGTGCTCCTGGGAAGTGGGAAACTCGGAAGTGGGAAGTCTGACGTGGAACTATTGGGCATTCATGTGCTCCTGGGATGTGGGAAACTAGGAAGTGGGAAGTCCGACGTGGAACTATTGGGCATTCATGTGCTCCTGGGAAGTGGGAAGTCTGACGTGGAACTATTTGGGCATTCATGTGCTCCTGGGAAGTGGGAAACTAGGAAGTGGGAAGTCTGATGTGTTCAAGTGCTTTTGATGTCAACAATTCTTCAACCCAATAAGATTTAACATTTAGCTAATAATAAAGTTAGCTAGCTTGCTTAGCATTAACATTGGTCAAACTTAGCCACATTATAAATATTGATAAGGTTGTCATTGTCAAAAATGTATTTTGGTTGAAAAGGTTAAAGGTCAGTGGTAAAACGTCACAACTCAAGTAACATTTTCTCTGAATTTCCCACTTGTAATTCCGATTTAGAGGGTCAGTCATGTGAAATTTCCCACTGGGAACTAGGAGTTTATGATAAGTCCCTGGTTCGAATCCCAAAGCCAACTTGGGGAAAAATCACGTAACCCTAATTGCTCCTGTAAGTCTCTCTGGATAAGAGCGTTGTGCTAAATTAGTCAAATGTAAATATTGAGGTATCTAGTCTGGATTTAACCTCATAAGAAGATAGTTGAATCATATGGAGGTTTCATTTTGGTCTCTCTGTTTAACCATATACTCTGTCTTTGGCAGGAGAGAGACCAGACTCTTACTCTGACAGCGGGAGTACTTCAGCGGAACCAGACCCAGAGATGCCCAAACCAGTGAAACCACACCACTGCTCCCAATGTGGAAATACATTTTTCTCATCAGGGGACCTGAAAAAGCATAAGAGAACACACTCTGTAGAGAGGCCTTTCCAATGCTCTCAGTGTGGAAAGCGATTTATCCAGGCATCACATTTGAAAGAACATAAGAGAATACACACAGGAGAGAAGCCTTTCCAATGCTCCCAGTGTGGAAATAGTTTTACCCGGTTAAGGGGCCTGAAAAGGCATAAAGGAATACACACAGGAGAGAAGCCTTACCACTGTTGTCATTGTGGACAGAGTTTTAGGTGGTTAGTGACCCTGAAAACACATGAGAGGACACATACAGGAGAGAAGCCTTTCCAATGTTCCCAGTGTGGGAATGCTTTTACACGGTTAGAGAAGCTGAAAGAACATGAGAGAATTCACACTGGTGAAAAGCCTTTCCAATGCTTGCAGTGTGAAAAGAGATTTATCCAGTCATGGAATCTCAAAGAGCATGAGAGGATACACACAGGGGAGAAGCCTTTCCAATGCTTCCAGTGTGGAAAGAGTTTTACCCGGTTAAGGTACCTGAGTAAGCATAAAGAAATACACATGGGAGCGAAGCCTTACCCCTGTTCTCATTGTGGACAGAGTTTTAGGGGGTTAGTGAGCCTTAAAACACATGAAAGAATACACACAGGAGAGAAACCTTTCAACTGCTCTCAATGTGGAATTACTTTTACCTTGTTAGGGAGCCTGAAATCACACCAGAGGACACATGATAAAAGCCATACCACTGCTCTCATTGTAGAAAGAGAACATGAAATCACATGATCGAATATAGAGTCGGGGCCATATTTGCGAACATAAGCAAGCATATGAAGTTAAATGGTTTTCATGCACAAGATGCATATCAACCAATGAAAAGTGTTGATTCACTTACATGTGACTGACCGCTAATGAAATCAAACACATGAATGGAATGTTATCAAACACATGAATGGAATGTTATCAAACACATGAATGGAATGTTATCAAACACATGAATGTTATCAAACACATGAATGGAATCAAACACATGAATGGAATCAAACACATGAATGTTATCAAACACATGAATGTTATCAAACACATGAATGGAATCAAACACATGAATGGAATGTTGTCAAACACATGAATGGAATCAAACACATGAATGGAATGTTATCAAACACATGAATGGAATCAAACACATGAATGGAATGTTATCAAACACATGAATGGAATGTTATCAAACACATGAATGGAATGTTATCAAACACATGAATGGAAGGTTATCAAACACATGAATGGAATGTTATCAAACACATGAATGGAATGTTATCAAACACATGAATGGAATGGAATCAAACACATGAATGGAATGTTATCAAACACATGAATGGAATGTTATCAAACACATGAATGGAATGTTATCAAACACATGAATGGAAGGTTATCAAACACATGAATGGAATGTTATCAAACACATGAATGGAATGTTATCAAACACATGAATGGAATGGAATCAAACACATGAATGGAATGTTATCAAACACATGAATGGAATGTTATCAAACACATGAATGGAATGTTATCAAACACATGAATGGAATGTTATCAAACACATGAATGGAATGTTATCAAACACATGAATGGAATGTTATCAAACACATGAATGGAATGTTATCAAACACATGAATGGAATCAAACACATGAATGGAATCAAACACGTGAATGTTATCAAACACATGAATGTTATCAAACACATGAATGGAATCAAACACATGAATGGAATGTTGTCAAACACATGAATGGAATCAAACACATGAATGGAATGTTATCAAACACATGAATGGAATCAAACACATGAATGGAATGTTATCAAACACATGAATGGAATGTTATCAAACACATGAATGGAATGTTATCAAACACATGAATGGAAGGTTATCAAACACATGAATGGAATGTTATCAAACACATGAATGGAATGTTATCAAACACATGAATGGAATGTTATCAAACACATGAATGGAATGTTATCAAACACATGAATGGAATGTTATCAAACACATGAATGGAATGTTATCAAACACATGAATGGAAGGTTATCAAACACATGAATGGAATGTTATCAAACACATGAATGGAATGTTATCAAACACATGAATGGAATGGAATCAAACACATGAATGGAATGTTATCAAACACATGAATGGAATGTTATCAAACACATGAATGGAATGTTATCAAACACATGAATGGAATGTTATCAAACACATGAATGGAATGTTATCAAACACATGAATGGAATGTCATCAAACACATGAATGGAATGTCATCAAACACATGAATGGAATGGAATCAAACACATGAATGGAATGGAATCAAACACATGAATGGAATGGAATCAAACACATGAATGGAATGTTATCAAACACATGAATGGAATGTTATCAAACACATGAATGGAATCAAACACATGAATGGAATGTTATCAAACACATGAATGGAATGTTATCAAACACATGAATGGAATCAAACACATGAATGGAATGTTATCAAACACATGAATGGAATGTTATCAAACACATGAATTGAATGTTATCAAACACATGAATGGAAGGTTATCAAACACATGAATGGAAGGTTATCAAACACATGAATGGAAGGTTATCAAACACATGAATGTTATCAAACACATGAATGGAATGTTATCAAACACATGAATGGAATGTTATCAAACACATGAATGTTATCAAACACATGAATGGAATGGAATCAAACACATGAATGGAATGTTATCAAACACATGAATGGAATGTTATCAAACACATGAATGGAATGTTATCAAACACATGAATGGAATGTTATCAAACACATGAATGGAATGTTATCAAACACATGAATGGAATGTCATCAAACACATGAATGGAATGTTATCAAACACATGAATGGAATGTTATCAAACACATGAATGGAATGTTATCAAACACATGAATGGAATGTTATCAAACACATGAATGGAATCAAACACATGAATGGAATGTTATCAAACACATGAATTGAATGTTATCAAACACATGAATGGAAGGTTATCAAACACATGAATGGAAGGTTATCAAACACATGAATGGAAGGTTATCAAACACATGAATGGAATGTTATCAAACACATGAATGGAATGTTATCAAACACATGAATGTTATCAAACACATGAATGTTATCAAACACATGAATGGAATGTTATCAAACACATGAATGGAATGTTATCAAACACATGAATGGAATGTTATCAAACACATGAATGGAATGTTATCAAACACATGAATGGAATGTTATCAAACACATGAATGGAATGTTATCAAACACATGAATGGAATGTTATCAAACACATGAATGGAATGTTATCAAACACATGAATGGAATCAAACACATGAATGTTATCAAACACATGAATGGAATGTTATCAAACACATGAATGGAATCAAACACATGAATGGAATGTTATCAAACACATGAATGGAATGTTATCAAACACATGAATGTTATCAAACACATTAATGGAATGTTATCAAACACATGAATGGAATATTATCAAACACATGAATGGAATGTTATCAAACACATGAATGGAATGTTATCAAACACATGAATGGAATGTTATCAAACACATGAATGGAATCAAACACATGAATGGAATGTTATCAAAAACATGAATGGAATCAAACACATGAATGGAATGTTATCAAACACATGAATGGAATGTTATCAAACACATGAATGGAATGTTATCAAACACATGAATGGAATGTTATCAAACACATGAATGGAATCAAACACATGAATGGAAGGTTATCAAACACATGAATGGAATCAAACACATGAATGGAAGGTTATCAAACACATGAATGGAAGGTTATCAAACACATGAAGGTTATCAAACACATGAATGGAATGTTATCAAACACATGAATGGAATGTTATCAAACACATGAATGGAATCAAACACATGAATGGAATGTTATCAAACACATGAATGGAATGTTATCAAACACATGAATGGAATGTTATCAAACACATGAATGGAATGTTATCAAACACATGAATGGAATGTTATCAAACACATGAATGGAATGTTATCAAACACATGAATGGAATGTTATCAAACACATGAATGGAAGGTTATCAAACACATGAATGGAAGGTTATCAAACACATGAAGGTTATCAAACACATGAATGGAATGTTATCAAACACATAAATGGAATGTTTGATACCATTCCATTCACTCCATTCCGGCCATCATTATGAGCCGTCCTCCCCTCAGCAGCCTCCACTGATCTGTAGTAGATGTTAGGTATGTTTTAAATTGTCACCCATAAACATTCTGAACTAAGCAACGCTTGGTTTCCTTTTTACGTCTCAATATAATGTTTTTCTTTAATAAAATAAATGAAAAATATAAGTTTTTTCTGAATTTATTTTACTTTCCCTCAATTTCGTTACCCTCTCAGATGGCGATGTGCATCTTTCAGGTGATGCTGCTAGTGTGACTTATAAGCTTATTTACAATGACGGCCTACACCAGCCAAACCTGGACCACCCTGGGGCAATTGTACGCCGCCCTATGGGACTCCCAATCACGGCCGGTTTTGATACAGCCTGGAATCGAACCAGACCCTTCTGAGTATTCCCTACAATACTTTTATTCCCTACAATACTTTTAAAGGTAATTGTTGGGGACATTTATTTGACCTTGGAACATGTTTTAAAAAACCCAAATTTAATACAAATGTCACTTAAATATGAATAATTGTTCATGTTTAGAAAAGTATTTTTCATGTATAATTAATGAATACAAGTTATTGACACGCTATTTAGAAAAATGTAGACATTCCAGAACTCCGGGAAGTTTTTGTGTTGCTGACGAGACTCAGAGCTAGTGCCGCTTTCAAAACATTTGGGAACTCGGAAAAATACGTGGTCAAATCATAACGTCAGGTATCTTCAGGTCGGAAAGTCGGAGCTCTAGAAAGAGGCCCGAGTTCCCAAGTTGGAATTCCGAGTTGAACGACCGTTCAAATCGACTTTTCCCAGTCGGAGCTAGTTTCCCCCCCTTATTTCCCAGTTGTGTTGAACGCACTGAATCGGAAGTCGGAGATTTCCGAATTCCCATTTGTTTATTACGCGGCATAGAATTGTACCGCAGGAATCACAGAGGACAGATGCTGTGGTGGCGACTGCAGAGAAGTACTTGGGTGTATGAGATTTTACTGCAGAAGAGTTACAAGGTGTTTTGAGCGATAGTGTCCCGTCCTCCCAGGCTGCTGTCCTGGTGGAGGATCAGATATGGCCAATGTAATGGAATAGTGATGAGTTTTTAATGGATGTTGGGTTAGTTGCTAGGTCTTTTTTTTCAGATGAAAGAATTCATACTACAGAGTAGGCTAACACACAGCCATACAATAGGTGGCGGCATAACACCTATAACATTTGTTTGCAGACCGCCATAATACCAAAGAAGAAGCAGACGCTGCTCTTGTCAGCCATCTCGTTAGCTTGCTAGCCAACATAGCCGAAACATTTGAGCCCTTTAGACACTTTCAGTGACGGTTATCCGCTGTGTTTGAACTTTAAACCCACTTCTGTCGTATCTACTAGTTACCCCATTTACTGTCATATGTACGCTGTTGTTGTAGGTCAGCTGGCTGGCTTGTTACATTGGCAGTAGCACTAGGCTAGTCGCCAATTCTAACTAGCTAGCTAAGTGACATCCACGACCATGACTTCACTGAGTTACTTGCACCCTGCTAAAGAAGAGGAGGCTGGGCGGAGGAAGAAGCTCTCGTGAAAGTGGAGAGGAGGCTGTTTCAGTAGACATGTCAGTGAAAAAAGAGGAGGCTGGGCGGAGGAAGAAGCTCTCGTGAAAGTGGAGAGGAGGCTGTTTCAGTAGACATGTCAGTGAAAGAAGAGGAGGCTGGGCGGAGGAAGAAGCTCTCGTGAAAGTGGAGAGGAGGCTGTTTCAGTAGACATGTCAGTGAAAGAAGAGGAGGCTGGGCGGAGGAAGAAGCTCTCGTGAAAGCGGAGAGGAGGCTGTTTCAGTAGACATGTCAGTGAAAGAAGAGGAGGCTGGGCGGAGGAAGAAGCTCTCGTGAAAGTGGAGAGGAGGCTGTTTCAGTAGACATGTCAGTGAAAGAAGAGGAGGCTGGGCGGAGGAAGAAGCTCTCGTGAAAGTGGAGAGGAGGCTGTTTCAGTAGACATGTCAGTGAAAGAAGAGGAGGCTGGGCGGAGGAAGAAGCTCTCGTGAAAGTGGAGAGGAGGCTGTTTCAGTAGACATGTCAGTGAAAGAAGAGGAGGCTGGGCGGAGGAAGAAGCTCTCGTGAAAGTGGAGAGGAGGCTGTTTCAGTAGACATGTCAGTGAAAGAAGAGGAGGCTGGGCGGAGGAAGAAGCTCTCGTGAAAGTGGAGAGGAGGCTGTTTCAGTAGACATGTCAGTGAAAGAAGAGGAGGCTGGGCGGAGGAAGAAGCTCTCGTGAAAGTGGAGAGGAGGCTGTTTCAGTAGACATGTCAGTGAAAGAAGAGGAGGCTGGGTGGAGGAAGAAGCTCTCGTGAAAGTGGAGAGGAGGCTGTTTCAGTAGACATGTCAGTGAAAAAAGAGGAGGCTGGGCGGAGGAAGAAGCTCTCGTGAAAGTAGAGAGGAGGCTGTTAAACAAGAAGTAGAGGATGAGGGTGTTTCAGTGGAAGAGGCTTTCAGAGTGAAAGAGGAGGATGCGGTTTTTGTAGTGAAAGGAGGAGGGGGAGGATGACTGACAAAGAAGTTTTGGAATTGAAGGAGGGGGAGATTGTCACATTAGAGGAGACTGGAGATTTAATGAACACCAGTGAGTACTGTCTTAAAAAAACATGGGCACAAACGCTGCTGTTGTTGAACTGTGTGTCTTTAAAAGGGCATATTCTACACACATTTTATTGATTGCATATACATATTTGCAGATGTTATCCCAGGTGTGAAATGCTTATGTTTCCAGCTCCAACAGTGCAGTAATACCTAGCAAAACTTAATACCAAACAATACACACATCCAAAACATTTGAAGAAAGAAATTAAGAAGTATCAGAACGAGCAATTGACAGAGTCCAGAATATAAATATATATATAATGGTGTTTATGGACAGAATCTGAATAAAAAACAGTGGGTACAGCGTTAGTTATATAGGATGAGCCATAACTAGAATACAGAGTGGAGTACTGGGTGGTTGTACAGCGTTAGTTATAAAGGATGAGCCATAACTAGAGTACAGGGTGGAGTACTGGGTGGTTGTACAGCATTAGTTATATAGGATGAGCCATAACTAGAATACAGAGTGGAGTACTGGGTGGAGTACTGGGTGGTTGTACAGCATTAGTTCTAAAGGATGAGCCATAACTAGAATACAGAGTGGAGAACTGGGTGGTTGTACAGCGTTAGTTATATAGGATGAGCCATAACTAGAGTACAGAGTGGAGTACTGGGTGGTTGTACAGCGTTAGTTATATAGGATGATCCATAACTAGAATACAGAGTGGAGTACTGGGTGGAGTACTGGGTGGTTGTACAGCGTTAGTTATAAAGGATGAGCCATAACTAGAATACAGGGTGGAGTACTGGGTGGTTGTACAGCGTTAGTTATATAGGATGAGCCATAACTAGAATACAGGGTGGAGTACTGGGTGGTTGTACAGCGTTAGTTATAAAGGATGAGCCATAACTAGAATACAGGGTGGAGTACTGGGTGGTTGTACAGCGTTAGTTATAAAGGATGAGCCATAACTAGAGTACAGGGTGGAGTACTGGGTGGTTGTACAGCGTTAGTTATATAGGATGAGCCATAACTAGAATACAGGGTGGAGTACTGGGTGGTTGTACAGCGTTAGTTATAAAGGATGAGCCATAACTAGAATACAGGGTGGAGTACTGGGTGGTTGTACAGCGTTAGTTATAAAGGATGAGCCATAACTAGAGTACAGGGTGGAGTACTGGGTGGTTGTACAGCGTTAGTTATATAGGATGAGCCATAACTAGAGTACAGGGTGGAGTACTGGGTGGTTGTACAGCGTTAGTTATATAGGATGAGTCATAACTAGAGTACAGGGTGGAGTACTGGGTGGTTGTACAGCGTTAGTTATATAGGATGAGCCATAACTAGAATACAGAGTGGAGTACTGGGTGGTTGTACAGCGTTAGTTATAAAGGATGAGCCATAACTAGAGTACAGAGTGGAGTACTGGGTGGTTGTACAGCGTTAGTTATATAGGATGATCCATAACTAGAATACAGAGTGGAGTACTGGGTGGAGTACTGGGTGGTTGTACGGCGTTAGTTATAAAGGATGAGCCATAACTAGAGTACAGGGTGGAGTACTGGGTGGTTGTACAGCGTTAGTTATATAGGATGAGCCATAACTAGAATACAGGGTGGAGTACTGGGTGGTTGTACAGCGTTAGTTATATAGGATGAGCCATAACTAGAATACAGAGTGGAGTACTGGGTGGAGTACTGGGTGGTTGTACAGCGTTAGTTATATAGGATGAGCCATAACTAGAATACAGAGTGGAGTACTGGGTGGTTGTACAGCGTTAGTTATAAAGGATGAGCCATAACTAGAATACAGAGTGGAGTACTGGGTGGTTGTACAGCGTTAGTTATATAGGATGAGCCATAACTAGAGTACAGGGTGGAGTACTGGGTGGTTGTACGGTGGGTACAGCGTTAGTTATATAGGATGAGCCATAACTAGAGTACAGGGTGGAGTACTGGGTGGTTGTACAGCGTTAGTTATAAAGGATGAGCCATAACTAGAATACAGGGTGGAGTACTGGGTGGTTGTACAGCGTTAGTTATATAGGATGAGCCATAACTAGAGTACAGGGTGGAGTACTGGGTGGTTGTACGGTGGGTACAGCGTTAGTTATATAGGATGAGCCATAACTAGAATACAGAGTGGAGTACTGGGTGGTTGTACAGCGTTAGTTATATAGGATGAGCCATAACTAGAATACAGGGTGGAGTACTGGGTGGTTGTACAGCATTAGTTATATAGGATGAGCCATAACTAGAATACAGAGTGGAGTACTGGGTGGTTGTACAGCGTTAGTTATATAGGATGAGCCATAACTAGAGTACAGGGTGGAGTACTGGGTGGTTGTAAGGTGGGTACAGCGTTAGGTATATAGGATGAGCCATAACTAGAGTACAGGGTGGAGTACTGGGTGGTTGTAAGGTGGGTACAGCAGTAGTTATAAAGGATGAGCCATAACTAGAATACAGTATATACATATGAAGTGGGTAAAACACTATGTAAATATTATTAAAGTGACCAGTGTTCAATGACTATGTACATAGGGCAGCAGTCCCTCACCACCTCCTTTAAGCTGTGAGCTCCTTGTTGACGTTGAGGGAGAGGTTATATTCCTGGCACCACTCCGCCAGGGCCCCTCACCACCTCCTTTAAGCTGTCTCATTGTTACTGGTAATCAGGTCTACCACTGTTGTGTTGTCAGTAAACTTGATGATTGAGTTGGAGACTAGAAGCTAAGGGGTAATAATGTCAAAATATTTTTTCAGAGTGGAGCTTAGTTTATAAATTGCCTGGCCCGGCTGATGGGACAGTGGATGTGTAGAATGGAACTGTCAACAGGCATTACCTGTGGATCATCGTGATTAACTAACAGCTATCAACCATTCAGCATTCAAGATCCAAATGTACCATTTTATGAGGGATCTAGTCTGGATTAAACCTCATAGTTTAATCATGTGGTGGTTTCAGTTAGGGCTGTTTAACCAAATACTCTGTTTGTATTTGGCAGGAGAGAGGCCAGACTCTCACTCTGACAGCGGGAAGAGTCCTTCAGGGGAACCAGACCCAGAGACGCCCAAACCAGCGGGACGACAACACCCCACCTCCCATTGTGGAAAGAGTTTTAAGAGGTTATGGACACTAAAAGAGCATGGGAGAACACACACAGGAGAAAAGCCTAACCACCGCTCAGACTTTGGGAAGAGGTTTTGCCAGATAGACAGCCTGAAACGACATAAGAGAATACACACAGGAGAAAATCCTCACCACTGCTTCCAGTGTGGCAAGAGTTTTACCCGTTTATGTTACCTGAAAATACATGAGCGAATACACTCTGGAGTGAAGCCTCATCACTGTTCCCAATGTGGAAAGAGTTTTACCCATTCAGGGAGCCTGAAAAAACACGAGAAAACACACTCAGCGGAGAAGCCCTACCACGGGCTCCCAGTGTAGAAAAATATTTATCAGTTTATGGCACCTGAGATCGCATGAGAGGGCGCACACAGGAGAGAAGCCATATCACTGTTCTCACTGTAAAAAGAGTTTTACCCAGTTAGGGATACACACATGTGAAAAGCCCTACCAGTGCTCCTTGTGTGGAAAGAGTTTTACCCAGTTAGGAAACCTGAACCAGCATGAGAGGACACACACAGGAGGGGATAAGGCCTACCACTGCTCCCAGTGTGAAAATAGTTTTACCCGGTTAAGGCATCTGAATAAGCACGAAAGAATACATACACAGGAGGAGAAGACATACCACTGCTCTCAATGTGGAAAGACATTTTCCCAGTCAGAGGACCTGAAATCACATGAGAGAATAGAGAGGCTGTGTTCTGACTTATGTTTTTGATTGAGAATGTGTTTTTCTTTATGCCACACAAAACCAAATTGTATGTATGAAAGCTTTTGGAAAAAAATAATAGGTCTACTTTTTATACATTTTTATCGTGACCACTTATCGAGACCACGATCATATATAGAAAATCTGATATTAACATTTTGTTTTGATTAGGAACTTTGATTGATTGGATGGTATCAACCCTTAGATGTTCATTTGATGATATTTCAAAATGTAAACAATGAAGTAGATTTATTGGAAGTTGCATTTCTTTGTTTTAACCTTAATCTCTTGAATGTGTCATGTTTTGTCATTAATTATCATGTCTTGTCCCTGTGCTTCCCCTTCTATTCATTTCCCTCTGCTGGTCTTATTAGGTTCTTTCCCTCTTTCTATCCCTCTCTCTCCCCCTCCCTCTCTCACTCTCTCGCTCTCTCTTCTCTCTATCGTTCCGTTCCTGCTCCCAGCTGTTCCTATTCCCCTAATCAATCATTTAGTCTTCCCACACCTGTTCCCGATCCTTTGCCCTGATTAGAGTCCCTATTTCTCTCCTTGTTTTCCGTACCTGCCCTGTCGGATCCTTGTCTATATTCACCGTGCTGTGTCTATGTTTTGCCCTGTCGTGTCGTGTTTCCCTCAGATGCTGCGTGGTGAGCAGGTGTCTGAGTCTGCTAGGTTCAAGTGCCTTCCCGAGGCAACCTGCAGTTCTTGATCAAGTCTCCAGTCTGTTCTCGTCTTTACGAGTAGTATTATGCCTTTTGTTTTGTTAAGTATCTTACTGGATTAAATACTCTGTTTTCGCCAAGTCGCTTTTGGGTCCTCATTCACCTGCATGACAGAATGTAGTTGTTTCGTGTCATTCATTTGATTCATCAAGCTAAAAGGTGATGACGTAGTTCTGATGACATTAAGTTGTTGACATGAAAAACATTCACGACCTCGTGAATATTCCCATGAGTACTATTCCACCATGTCAGAGAAAACTCAGGTGTTGATTGTAAAAAGGATTTGATTGATGCAAAATATTGTGTTTGAAAATGTTTTAATGTGGAACACCAATAGATCATTATATACATCTACATGATGTATTGTTACACCATGTAGGAGCAGTATAGACCTAGTCTGTTCATTATATACATCTACATGATGTATTGTTACACCATGCAATCTGTTTTCCTCTCAGGTTATGAATATGTTACTGCAACTTTAAAGGTTCTAAATGATGTCACCATTGCCCTTGATTCTAAGCAAAGTTGTGCTGCTATTTCTATTGACTTGGCCAAAGCTTTTGATACGGTAGACCATTCCATTCTTGTGGGCCGGCTAAGGAGTATTGGTGTCTCTGAGGGGTCTTTGGCCTGGTTTGCTAACTACTGCTCTCGAAGAGTGCAGTGTATAAAGTCAGAACATCTGCTGTCTCTGTCACTGCCTGTCACCAAGGGAGTACCCCAAGGCTCAATCCTAGGCCCCACACTCTTCTCAATTTACATCAACAACAAAGCTCAGGCAGTAGAATGCTCTCTCACCCATTTATATGCAGATGATAGTCTTATACTCAGCTGGCCCCTCCCCGGATTTTGGGTTAAACACTCTACAACAAATCTTTCTTAAAGTCCAACAAGCTTTCTCTGCCCTTAACCTTGTTCTGAACACCTCCAAAACAAAGGTCATGTGGTTTGGTAAGAAGAATGTCCCTCTCCCCACCGGTGTGATTACAAACTCTGAGGGTTTAGAGCTTGAGGTAGTCACCTCATACAAGTACTTGGGAGTATGGCTAGACGGTACACTTTCCTTCTCTCAGCACATATCAAAGCTGCAGGCTAAGGTTAAATCTAGACTTGGTTTCGTCTATTGTAATCGCTCCTCTTTCACCCCAGCTGCCAAACTAACCCTGATTCAGATGACCATCCTACCCATGCTAGATTACAGAGACATAATTTATAGATCGACAGGTAAGGGCACTCTCAAGCGGCTAGATGTTTTTTACCATTCGGCCATCAGATTTGCCACCATGCTCCTTATAGGACACATCACTGCACTCTATAATCCTCTGTAAAATGGTCATCTCTGTATACCCGTCGCAAGACCCACTGGTTGATGCTTATTTATAAAAACCCTCTTAGACCTCACTCACCCCTATCTAAGATAACTACTGCAGCCCTCATCCTCCACATACAACACCCATTCTGCCAGTCACATTCTGTTAAAGGTCCCCAAAGCACACACATCCCTGGGTCGCTCCTCTTTTCAGTTCGCTGCAGCTAGCGATGGGAACAAGCTGCAAGAAACACTCAAACTGGACAGTTTTATCTCCATCTCTTCATTCAAAGACTCAATTATAGACACTCTTATTGACAGTTGTGGCTGCTTCGCGTGATGTATTGTTGTCTCTACCTTCTTGCCTATGTGCTGTTCTCTGCCCAATAGTGTTTGTACCATGTTTTGTGCTACTACCATGTTGCTGTCATGTGGTGTTGCTACCATGCTGTGTTGTCATGTGCTGCTGCCTTGCTATGTTGTTCTTAGGTCTCTATGTAGTTTTGTTGTGTCTCTCTTGTCGTGATGTGTGTTTTGTCCTATATTTTTATTTAATTTATTTTTAATCCCAGCCCACATCCAGAAGAAGAAGGCCTTTTGGCAGGCCGTCATTGTAAATAATAATTTGTTATTAAAACTTTTTAGGGATCGGTGTCCCGTTAACGGGACAGTTGTAAATCAGCGCCTTGTGTCACGATCGCAGATTTGAGAGAAACAACAAATGCCGGTACATAAAAGTGTCTTATATCGACTGAAAGCTTAAATTCTTGTTAATATAACTGCACTGTCCAATTTACAGTAGCTATTACTGCAAAATAATGCCATGCTACTGTTTGAGGAGAGCTCCTAACAACAAAACACTTTTTTTCACCTGCGATAGGTTTGATAGATTCACATCTGAAGGGGAAATGTGTTCTTACATTCTGAAATGTGTTGTTACATTCTGAAATGTGTTCTTACATTCTGAAATGTGTTCTTACATTCTGAAATCTTGCTCTGATTTAACATCCAAAGGGTCGCAGAGATAACATGAAGTGTTGTTTTGTAAAATAAAATAATTTTTTCATATCCTAAAAGGTCCATATAGCACGATCGATTTTGTATTTCCACTCATTCAAATTAGAATTAGACCAAGATGGCATAGCAGTTCAGACGTCTTTTGTCCTCGTCTTGTCGTGTCCCATGTATATATATATATTTACAACTTTTTCACATACATTTTTTAAATTTTCCATAAACTCATCTTCAAAACACTCTCCTGCAACCCGCCTCACCAATTTATATTTATAAAGAAGTATTATTTACCTCAAATCTGTAATCCTCCAAGAAGCTAGCCAGAAACTCCAAGAAGCTAGCCAGAAACTAGCCAGAGGCTGGCCCAGAAGCTAATCCAGAAGCTAATCAGAAGCTAGTTCAGAAGCTAGTTAGCTTCTTTACTGGCAAATCGTTAAGTATTCAGCTAACCACGGTTTGTGGTCATCAGCTCGAAAATCTAGCCAGTTTTGTACGGCGCAGCGCGGCTCGGAGCGGAACATACCGGACCAATTTTTCTCTCCATGTTCCTGGATTTCAATCGCTCTCTGGACATTCATACCTGGATCTCACAGCTAGCTAGCTGCTATCCGTGTGACTATCGGCTTTCATCGATTCCGGAGCAAACATAAATTATTCCGGAGATAGCCAGCTCCGTCAATCACTCCTGAGTTCCATCAATCACTCCTGGGCTGCAGTCACCTATCCGGACCCGTTTTACTGCCTACGCGGAGCCCCACCGGGCCTTCACAACTGGACTGCCGACGTTATCTACCCAAGGGAGTTATCCAGCTGGCTCCTCCGTCGCGACGTTACCTGAACGCCCATCTGCGGCCTGCTAACCGTTAGCTGTCTTATCGGCTGCTATCTGAATAGACAATCAGACAATTTATTTATTTGTATTATTATTATGTTTTCTTCTTGGGCCTCTAGCTAATATCTATTGTTTTTATTTTTGTTGTTGTTGTGTGATTTGGATTAATCCCCTCTACCACACGGAACCCCACTAATCTCCTGACGGAATGCAAGAGGTGGCTAATAGCAGACCTCCATCCTATGCTAGCTTGCTACCGATGGCCTGGCTAGCTGTCAAAATCGCCGTGACCCCCAACCAACCTCTCCACTCACCGGACCCTTTGGATCACTCGACTAAGCATGCCTCTCCTTAATGTCAATATGCCTTGTCGATTGCTGTTCTGGTTAGTGTTTATTGGCTTATTTCACTGTAGAGCCTCTAGTCCTGCTCACTATACCTTATCCACCTATTAGTTCCACCACCCACACATGCAATGACATCTCCTGGTTTCAATGATGTTTCTAGAGACAATATCTCTCTCTTCATCACTCAATACCTAGGTTTACCTCCACTGTATTCACATCCTACCATACCTTTGTCTGTACATTATACATTGATGCTATTTTATCGCCCCCAGAAAAAAAAATCAAAAAAAATCAAAATCAAATTTATTTATATAGCCCTTCGTACATCAGCTGATATCTCAAAGTGCTGTACAGAAACCCAGCCTAAAACCCCAAACAGCAAACAATGCAGGTGTAAAAGCACGGTGGCTAGGAAAAACTCCCTAGAAAGGCCAAAACCTAGGAAGAAACCTAGAGAGGAACCGGGCTATGTGGGGTGGCCAGTCCTCTTCTGGCTGTGCCGGGTAGAGATTATAACAGAACATGACCAAGATGTTCAAATGTTCATAAATGACCAGCATGGTCAAATAATAATAAGGCAGAACAGTTGAAACTGGAGCAGCAGCACAGTCAGATGGACTGGGGACAGCAAGGAGCCATCATGTCAGGTAGTCCTGGGGCACGGTCCTAGGGCTCAGGTCCTCCGAGAGAGAGAAAGAAAGAGAGAATTAGAGAGAGCATATGTGGGGTGGCCAGTCCTCTTCTGGCTGTGCCAGGTGGAGATTATAACAGAACGTGGCCAAGATGTTCAAATGTTCATAAATGACCAGCATGGTTGAATAATAGTAAGGCAGAACAGTTGAAACTGGAGCAGGAGCATGGCCAGGTGGACTGGGGACAGCAAGGAGTCCTCATGTCAGGTAGTCCTGGGACATGGTCCTAGGGCCCAGGCCAGTTGAAACTGGAGCAGCAGCATGGCCAGGTGGACTGGGGACAGCAAGGAGTCATCATGTCAGGTAGTCCTGGGGCATGGTTCTAGGGCTCAGGTCCTCCGAGAGAGAGAAAGAAAGAGAGAAGGAGAGAATTAGAGAACGCACACTTAGATTTACACAGGACACCGAATAGGACAGGAGAAGTACTCCAGATAAACAAACTGACCCTAGCCCCCCGACACATAAACTACTGCAGCATAAATACTGGAGGCTGAGACAGGAGGGGTCAGGAGACACTGTGGCCCCATCCGAGGACACCCCGGACAGGGCCAAACAGGAAGGATATAACCCCACCCACTTTGCCAAAGCACAGCCCCCACACCACTAGAGGGAAATCTTCAACCACCAACTTACCATCCTGAGACAAGGCCGAGTATAGCCCACAAAGATCTCCGACACGGTACAACCCAAGGGGTGGGGGGAACCCAGACAGGCCGACCACAACAGTGAATCAACCCACCCAGGTGACGCATCCCCCCCAGGGACGGCACGAGAGAGCCCCAGCAAGCCAGTGACTCAGCCCCCGTAACAGGGTTAGAGGCAGAGAATCCCAGTGGAAAACGGGGAACCGGCCAGGCAGAGACAGCAAGGGCGGTTCGTTGCTCCAGAGCCTTCCGTTCACCTTCCCACTCCTGGGCCAGACTACACTCAATCATATGACCCACTGAAGAGATGAGTCTTCAGTAAAGACTTAAAGGTTGAGACCGAGTTTGCGTCTCTGACATGGGTAGGCAGACCGTTCCATAAAAATGGAGCTCTATAGGAGAAAGCCCTGCCTCCAGCTGTTTGCTTAGAAATTCTAGGGACAATTAGGAGGCCTGCGTCTTGTGACCGTAGCGTACGTATAGGTATGTACGGCAGGACCAAATCAGAGAGGTAGGTAGGAGCAAGCCCATGTAATGCTTTGTAGGTTAGCAGTAAAACCTTGAAATCAGCCCTTGCTTTGACAGGAAGCCAGTGTAGAGAGGCTAGCACTGGAGTAATATGATCAAATTTTTTGGTTCTAGTCAGGATTCTAGCAGCCGTATTTAGCACTAACTGAAGTTTATTTAGTGCTTTATCCGGGTAGCCGGAAAATAGAGCATTGCAGTAGTCTAACCTAGAAGTGACAAAAGCATGGATTAATTTTTCTGCATCATTTTTGGACAGAAAGTTTCTGATTTTTGCAATGTTACGTAGATGGAAAAAAGCTGTCCTCGAAATGGTCTTGATATGTTCTTCAAAAGAGAGATCAGGGTCCAGAGTAACGCCGAGGTCCTTCACAGTTTTATTTGAGACGACTGTACAACCATTAAGATTAATTGTCAGATTCAACAGAAGATCTCTTTGTTTCTTGGGACCTAGAACAAGCATCTCTGTTTTGTCCGAGTTTAATAGTAGAAAGTTTGCAGCCATCCACTTCCTTATGTCTGAAACACATGCTTCTAGCGAGGGCAATTTTGGTGCTTCACCATGTTTCATTGAAATGTACAGCTGTGTGTCATCCGCATAGCAGTGAAAGTTTACATTATGTTTTCGAATAACATCCCCAAGAGGTAAAATATATAGTGAAAACAATAGTGGTCCTAAAACAGAACCTTGAGGAACACCGAAATGTACAGTTGATTTGTCAGAGGACAAACCATTCACAGAGACAAACTGATATCTTTCCGACAGATAAGACCTAAACCAGGCCAGAACATGTCCGTGTAGACCAATTTGGGTTTCCAATCTCTCCAAAAGAATGTGGTGATCGATGGTATCAAAAGCAGCACTAAGGTCTAGGAGCACGAGGACAGATGCAGAGCCTCGGTCCGATGCCATCAAAATGTCATTTACCACCTTCACAAGTGCCGTCTCAGTGCTATGATGGGGTCTAAAACCAGACTGAAGCATTTCGTATACATTGTTTGTCTTCAGGAAGGCAGTGAGTTGCTGCGCAACAGCCTTCTCTAAAATCTTTGAGAGGAATGGAAGATTCGATATAGGCCGATAGTTTTTTATATTTTCTGGGTCAAGGTTTGGCTTTTTCAAGAGAGGCTTTATTACTGCCACTTTTAGTGAGTTTGGTACACATCCAGTGGATAGAGAGCCGTTTATTATGTTCAACATAGGAGGGCCAAGCACAGGAAGCAGCTCTTTCAGTAGTTTAGTTGGAATAGGGTCCAGTATACAGCTTGAAGGTTTAGAGGCCATGATTATTTTCATCATTGTGTCAAGAGATATAGTACTAAAACACTTGAGCGTCTCTCTTGATCCTAGGTCCTGGCAGAGTTGTGCAGACTCAGGACAACTGAGGTTTGGAGGAATACGCAGGTTTAAAGAGGAGTCCGTAATTTGCTTTCTAATAATCATAATCTTTTCCTCAAAGAAGTTCATGAATTTATCACTGCTAAAGTGCAAGTCATCCTCTCTTGGGGAATGCTGCTTTTTAGTTAGCTTTGCCACAGTATCAAAAAGGAATTTCGGATTGTTCTTATTTTCCTCAATTAAGTTAGAAAAATAGGACGATCGAGCAGCAGTAAGGGCTCTTCGGTACTGCACGGTACCATCCTTCCAAGCTAGTCGGAAGACTTCCAGTTTGGTGTGGCGCCATTTCCGTTCCAATTTTCTGGAAGCTTGCTTCAGAGCTCGGGTATTTTCTGTGTACCATGGAGCTAGTTTCTTATGAGACATTTTTTTAGTTTTTAGGGGTGCAACTGCATCTAGGGTATTGCGCAAGGTTAAATTGAGATCCTCAGTTAGGTGGTTAACGGATTTTTGTCCTCTGGCGTCCTTGGGTAGGCAGAGGGAGTCTGGAAGGGCATCAAGGAATCTTTGTGTTGTCTGTGAATTTATAGCACGACTTTTGATGTTCCTTGGTTGGGGTCTGAGCAGATTATTTGTTGCAATTGCAAACGTAATAAAATGGTGGTCTGATAGTCCAGGATTATGAGGAAAAACATTAAGATCCACAACATTTATTCCATGGGACAAAACTAGGTCCAGCGTATGACTGTGAGAGTGAGTGGGTCCAGAGACATGTTGGACAAAACCCACTGAGTCGATGATGGCTCCAAAAGCCTTTTGGAGTGGGTCTGTGGACTTTTCCATGTGAATATTAAAGTCACCAAAGATTAGAATATTATCTGCAATGACTACAAGGTCTGATAGGAATTCAGGGAACTCAGTGAGAAACGCTGTATATGGCCCAGGAGGCCTGTAAACAGTAGCTATAAAAAGTGATTGAGTAGGCTGCATAGATTTCATGACTAGAAGCTCAAAAGACGAAAACGTCATTTTTTTTTTTTGTAAATTGAAATTTGCTATCGTAAATGTTAGCAACACCTCCGCCTTTGCGGGATGCACGGGGGATATGGTCACTAGTGTAGCCAGGAGGTGAGGCCTCATTTAACACAGTAAATTCATCAGGCTTAAGCCATGTTTCAGTCAGGCCAATCACATCAAGATTATGATCAGTGATTAGTTCATTGACTATAATTGCCTTTGAAGTAAGGGATCTAACATTAAGTAGCCCTATTTTGAGATGTGAGGTATCATGATCTCTTTCAGTAATGACAGGAATGGAGGTGGTCTTTATCCTAGTGAGATTGCTAAGGCGAACACCGCCATGTTTAGTTTTGCCCAACCCAGGTCGAGGCACAGACACGGTCTCAATGGTGATAGCTGAGCTGACTACACTAACTATGCTAGTGGCAGACTCCACTATGCTGGCAGGCTGGCTAATAGCCTGCTGCCTGGCCTGCACCCTATTTCATTGTGGAGCTAGAGGAGTTAGAGCCCTGTCTATGTTGGCAGATAGGATGAGAGCACCCCTCCAGCTAGGATGGAGTCCGTCACTCCTCAGCAGGTCAGGCTTGGTCCTGTTTGTGGGCGAGTCCCAGAAAGAGGGCCAATTATCTACAAATTCTATCTTTTGGGAGGGGCAGAAAACAGTTTTCAACCAGCGATTGAGTTGTGAGACTCTGCTGTAGAGCTCATCACTCCCCCTAACTGGGGAGGGGGCCAGAGACAATTACTCGATGCCGACACATCTTTCTAGCTGATATGCACGCAGAAGCTATGTTGCGCTTGGTGATCTCTGACTGTTTCATCCTAACATCGTTGGTGCCGACGTGGATAACAATATCTCTATACTCTCTACACTCGCCAGTTTTAGCTTTAGCCAGCACCATCTTCAGATTAGCCTTAACGTCGGTAGCCCTGCCCCCGGGTAAACAGTGTATGATCGCTGGATGATTCGCTTTAAGTCTAATACTGCGGGTAATGGAGTTGCCAATGACTAGAGTTTTCAATTTGTCAGAGCTAATGGTGGGAAGCTTCGGCGTCTCAGACCCCGTAACGGGAGGAGTAGAGACCAGAGAAGACTCGGCCTCTGACACCGACCCGCTGCTTAATGGGGAGAACCGGTTGAAAGTTTCTGTCTGCTGAATGAGCGACACCGGTTGAGCGTTCCTACAGCATTTCCTTCCAGAAACCGTGAGAAAGTTGTCCGGCTGCGGGGACTGTGCCAGGGGATTTATACTACTATCTGTACTTACTGGTGGCACAGACGCTGTTTCATCCTTTCCTACACTGAAATTACCCTTGCCTAACGATTGCGTCTGAAGCTGGGCTTGCAGTACAGCTATCCTCGCCGTAAGGCGAGCACAGCGGCTGCAATTAGAAGGCATCATGTTAATGTTACTACTTAGCTTCGGCTGTTGGAGGTCCTGACGAATCGTGTCCAGATAAAGCGTCCGGAGTGAAAAAGTCGAGGAAAAAATAAATATATGAACGGTAATTAAAAAGTGAAACCCGTAAAGTTGTCAGGTAGCAAAATAGGTTGGCAACAAAACGCACAGCAATTTGAAAACAAGCCTGCAAGTTGTGACCGGAAATGACGTGAAACCTCCTTTTACTCTCTGTTCCAGACGACCAATTCTTATTGCTTTTAGCCGTACCCTTATTCTACTCCTCCTCTGTTCCTCTGGCGATGTAGAGGTGAATCCAGGCCCTGCAGTGCCTAGCTCCACTCCTATTCCCCAGGCGCTCTCTTTTGACGATTTCTGTAACCGTAATAACCTTGGTTTCATGCATGTTAACATTAGAAGCCTCCTCCCTAAGTTTGTTCTATTCACTGATTTAGCACACTCTGCCAACCCGGATGTTCTAGCTGTGTCTGAATCCTGGTTTGTGAATCCTGGTTTAGGAAGACCACTAAATATTCTGAAATTTTAATTCCAAACTCCGACATTTTCAGACAAGATAGAACTGCCAAAGGGGGCGGTGTTGCAATCTACTGCAAAGATAGCCTGCAGAGTTCTGTCCTACTATCCAGGTCTGTACCCAAACAATTTGAACTTCTACTTTTAAAAATCCACCTCTCTAAAAACAAGTCTCTCACCGTTGCCGCCTGCTATAGACCACCCTCTGCCCCCAGCTGTGCTCTGGACACCATATGTGAACTGATTGCCCCCATCTATCTTCAGAGCTCGTGCTGCTAGGCGACCTAAACTGGAACATGCTTAACACCCCAGCCATCCTACAATCTAAACTTGATGCCCTCAATCTCACACAAATTATCAATGAACCTACCAGGTACCTCCCCAAAGCCTTAAACACGGGCACCCTCATAGATATCATCCTAACCAACTTGCCCTCTAAATACACCTCTGCTGTCTTCAACCAAGATCTCAGCGATCACTGCCTCATTGCCTGCATCCGTAATGGGTCAGCGGTCAAACAACCTCCACTCATCACTGTCAAACGCTCCCTGAAACACTTCAGCGAGCAGGCCTTTCTAATCGACCTGGCCGGGGTATCCTGGAAGGATATTGATCTCATCCCGTCAGTAGAGGATGCCTGGATATTTTTTTTAAATGCCTTCCTAACCATCTTAAAGAAACATGCCCCTTTCAAGAAATTTAGAACCAGGAACAGATATAGCCCTTGGTTCTCCCCAGACCTGATGTTCAAATGTTCATAAATGACCAGCAGGGTTAAATAATAATAATCACAGTGGTTGTCGAGGCAGCAAGTCAGCACCTCAGGAGTAAATGTCCGTTGGCTTTTCATAGCCTATCATTGAGAGTATCTCTACCGCTCCTGCTGTCTCTAGAGAGTTGAAAACAGCCTGGGACAGGTAGCACGTCCCGTGAACAGGTCAGGGCTCCATAGCCGATCATTGAGAGTATCTCTACCGCTCCTGCGGTCTCTAGAGAGTTGAAAACAGCAGGTCTGGGACAGGGAGCACGTCCGGTGAACAGGTCAGGGTTACATAGCCGCAGGCAGAACAGTTGAAACTGGAGCAGCAGTTTTAGTGCTTTATCCGGGTAGCCGGAAAGTAGTGCAGTAGTCTAACCTGGATGAATGGATTAATTTTTCTGCATCATATTTGGACAGAAATTGTCTGATTTTTTGCAATATTACGTAGATGGAAAAAAGCTGTCCTCGAAATGGTCTTGATATGTTCTTCAAAAGAGAGATCAGGGTCCAGAGTAACGCCGAGGTCCTTCACAGTTTTATTTGAGACGACTGTACAACCATTAAGATTAATTGTCAGATTCAACAGAAGATCTCTTTGTTTCTTGGGACCTAGAAGAAGCATCTCTGTTTTGATCGACTGTATCTTTGAACTAGCTAGCCAGCCAATGATTAACCTTGTGCGACAGCATGCCTTTTCCTTTTGGACAAAAATTATAAGAATATTGGCTCTCTAGCTAGCTTTGTTTGACCCCGATTGGTGCTTATTTGACAAAGATACACACCCTGATCTCTCTTTTGACAAACAAATCAAGACTGTTTCAAGGACAGCTTTTTTTCCATCTACGTAACATTGCAAAAATCAGAAACTTTGAAAACTGGTTGTTTTGCAAATGTTGAACTTATAAAATGGCTACTAATACTAGAAAAGCTCAATCAGAGTCCAATTATACAGATCTGACGATGTTCTCGGCTCTAGGAAGTCTTGGTGGTTCCAAACGTCTTCCATTTAAGAAGGATGAAGGCCACTTTGTTCTTAAGGACCTTCAATGCTGCAGACATTTTTTGTTGTTGTTACCCTTCCCCACATCTGTGCTTCAACACTTCCCCTCGACCTCATGGCTTGGTTTTGTTGTTGTTACCCTTCCCCACATCTGTGCTTCAACACTTCCCCTCGACCTCATGGCTTGGTTTTGTTGTTGTTACCCTTCCCCACATCTGTGCTTCAACACTTCCCCTCGACCTCATGGCTTGTTTTTTTTTTTTTTTGCTGAACTGTCAACTGTGGGACCTTATATAGACACGGGTGTGTCTTTCCAAATCATGTCCAATCAATTCAATTTACCACAGGTGGAATCCAATCAAGTTGTAGAAACATCTCAAGGATGATCAATGGAAACAGGATGCACCTGAGCTCAGTTGTGAGTCTCATAGCAAAGGTTCTGAATACTGAATAAATAAGGTATTTATGTTGTTTTAAAATATGCCGAAAAACCTGTTTTTTTTAGGTCCTCATTATGGGGTATGACACATTACTATGGCATAATCAAGCATGACCCAATACTATGACAACACTAAGCATGAACTATTACTATGACGTCAACAAGCATGACGGATTACTATGGCAACACCAAGCGTGGCAGATTACTATGGCAACACCAAGAGTGACGGATTACTATGGCAACACCAAGCGTGGCAGATTACTATGGCAACACCAAGCGTGGCAGATTACTATGGCAACACCAAGCATGACAGATTACTATGGCAACACCAAACATGACAGATTACTAGTGCTCAGGAATAATCATTATGCTTATATGGGGAAACAGGAGTGAAAAATGTAGAGGAGAGGTGATTAAGGGAGTGGGAACAGGTGTGGAGGGAAGGGGTGTGGCCTTTGGTAATTGGAGGCAATTAGAGTCATGTATGTAGGGGGGCCATAACCCTTCACAACAGTAAGTGTTGAAAATAATGGACCTATGTAATTAGTGCTGCACTCTCATGGAAGCCAATTGAGATTATATTGTCAACATTGGTTTAGCTAGGTTTTTTTTTTAACAATTACTATTCTAGTTTATAATGTACATACTCATTTTCAGGTCTAAGTCTGGAAATATTGTCTGTACATTTTTATTACATTTGTTTTCGTTTGTTTCTAAACTCCGTTACCCACTAGTCAGCAGCAGGCGATGTGAGTCTTTCAGGTGGCGCTTCTTGGGTGACGTCTAATCTGGTGGACGGGACACATCTTCAACAACAACAACAACAACAACAAAGCTACCGATTCAAAACCCCTTCGGCAGCTTGCTAGCCAACATAAAACCGAAACATTGAAGTTATTTTTAAACACAATCCTGTTAAAGTATATACCAGTTAACTTAAAAGTAATTTGCTTGTTCAATTTGTTGAAATTGTTACTCAGCCTAGCACTAAGCTAGTCGCTAATGCAAACTAGCTAACAACCCCAACCATGAGCTCACTAAACTACTCCTCCCCTGCTAAAGAAGATGATGTCTGCTGGGCGGAGAGAGAAGCTCTGGGGCTGAACATTGTCGTGAAAGAGGAGGATATTACAGTGAAAGGGGAGGAAGAAGCTTCCAGAACGATAAAGGAGGAAGATCATGTTACATTTGGAGTGGAAGAGGGGATAGAGGCTGTCACAGTGGAAGAGGAAGAGGGGATAGAGGCTGTCACAGTGGAAGAGGAAGAGGGGATAGAGGCTGTCACAGTGGAAGAGGAAGAGGGGATAGAGGCTGTCACAGTGGAAAAGGAAGAGGGGATAGAGGCTGTCACAGTGGAAGAGGAAGAGGGGATAGAGGCTGTCACAGTGGAAGAGGAGTGGGTAGAAGATTTCAGAATAAAAAAGGAAGAGGAAGAACCTTCTAGTGTGGAAGAGGAGGCTATCTCACTAAAAGAGGAGGAGGAAGACGTTTTGGGAGTGAGAGAGGAGGAGGAGACTGAAAAAGATCTGATTAACACCAGTAAGTATAGCTTCTTTTGTCCTGCAGATGCGCACAAAAAAAATGAATAACTTGTGGGGGACTTTTATTTTGACACGAGGTAAGCAGAGAGGAAGTGTGTCTCCAAAATACCCATGTTTGTAAAGTATGTGTCATGTTTGTCATTTATTATCATGTCTTGTCCCTGTGCTCCCCATTCTATTCGTTTCCCTCTGCTGGTCTTATTTGGTTCTTTCCCTCCTTCTATCCCTCTCTCTCCCCCTCCCTCTCTCACTCTCTCGCTCTCTCTTCTCTCTATCGTTCCGTTCCTGCTCCCAGCTGTTCCTATTCCCCTAATCATCATTTAGTCTTCCCACACCTGTTCCCGATCCTTTCCCCTGATTAGAGTCCCTATTTATTCCTTTGTGTTCCGTTCCTGTCCCGTCGGTTCCTTGTTTAGTATTCACCATGCTGTGATTGCGTTTCGCCCTGTCCTGTCGTGTTTTTGCTGTGATTGTGTATCGCCCTGTCCTGTCGTGTTTTTGCCTTCATCAGATGCTGCGTGTGAGCAGGTGTCTCTGTCAACTACGGCCTGCGCCTACCCGGCGACCTGCAGTCTGTGGCCGCTTCTCCAGTTATTCCCTCTACAGACTAGAGGATTTTTGTTATTCCCTGTTTGGACTTAAATAAACTCTGTTTCTGTTAAGTCGCTTTTGGGTCCTCTTTCACCTGCATGACAGAAGGAACCGACCAAGGAATGGACCCAGCGACTTCAGACGCTCGTTACACTGCCGTCGAGATCCAAGGAGCCATGCTCGGCAGACACGAGCAGGAATTGTCTGCTGCTCGCCATGCCGTGGAGAACCTGGCCGCTCAGGTTTCCGACCTCTCTGGACAGTTCCAGAGTCTACGTCTCGTGCCACCTGTTACTTCCTGGCCTGCCGAGCCTCCAGAACCTAGGGTTAATAACCCACCTTGCTACTCCGGGCAGCCCACTGAGTGCCGCTCCTTTCTCACGCAGTGTGAGATTGTGTTCTCTCTCCAACCCAACACATACTCTAGAGAGAGAGCTCGGGTTGCTTACGTCATTTCACTCCTTACTGGCCGGGCTCGAGAATGGGGCACAGCTATCTGGGAGGCAAGGGCTGATTGCTCTAACAAGTTCCAGAACTTTAAAGAGGAGATGATTCGGGTTTTTGACCGTTCAGTTTTTGGTGGGGAGGCTTCTAGGGCCCTGGCTTCCTTATGCCAAGGTGAACGGTCCATAACGGATTATTCTATTGAGTTTCGCACTCTTGCTGCCTCTAGTGAGTGGAACGAGCCGGCGCTGCTCGCTCGTTTTCTGGAGGGACTCCACGCAGTGGTTAAGGATGAGATTCTCTCCCGGGAGGTTCCTTCAGATGTGGACTCTTTGATTGCTCTCGCCATCCGCATAGAACGACGGGTAGATCTTCGTCACCGGGCTCGTGGAAGAGAGCTCGCATCAACGGTGTTTCCCTGCTCCGCATCGCAACCATCTCCCTCCTCTGGCTTTGAGACTGAGCCCATGCAGCTGGGAGGGATTCGCATCTCGAATAAGGAGAGGGAACGGAGGATCACCAACCGCCTGTGCCTCTATTGCGGAGTTGCTGGACATTTTGTTAATTCATGTCCAGTAAAGCCAGAGCTCATCTGTAAGCGGAGGGCTACAGGTGAGCGCAACTACTCAAGTCTCTCCATCAAAGTCCTGTACTACTTTGTCGGTCCACCTACGCTGGACCGGTTCGGGTGCTACATGTAGTGCCTTGATAGACTCTGGGGCTGAGGGTTGTTTCATGGACGAAGCATGGGTTCGGAAACATGACATTCCTTTCAGAGAGTTAGAGAAGCCTACGCCCATGTTCGCCTTAGATGGTAGTCATCTTCCCAGTATCAGATTTGAGACACTACCTTTAACCCTCACAGTATCTGGTAACCACAGTGAGACTATTTCTTTTTTGATTTTCCGTTCACCGTTTACACCTGTTGTTTTGGGTCATCCCTGGCTAGTATGTCATAATCCTTCTATTAATTGGTCTAGTAATTCTATCCTATCCTGGAACGTTTCTTGTCATGTGAAGTGTTTAATGTCTGCCATCCCTCCCGTTTCTTCTGTCCCTACTTCTCAGGAGGAACCTGGCGATTTGACAGGAGTGCCGGAGGAATATCATGATCTGCGCACGGTCTTCAGTCGGTCCCGAGCCAACTCCCTTCCTCCTCACCGGTCGTATGATTGTAGTATTGATCTCCTTCCGGGGACCACTCCTCCTCGAGGTAGACTATACTCTCTGTCGGCTCCCGAACGTAAGGCTCTCGAGGATTATTTGTCTGTGTCTCTTGACGCCGGTACCATAGTGCCTTCTTCTTCTCCGGCCGGGGCGGGGTTCTTTTTTGTTAAGAAGAAGGACGGTACTCTGCGCCCCTGCGTGGATTATCGAGGGCTGAATGACATAACGGTTAAGAATCGTTATCCGCTTCCCTTATGTCATCAGCCTTCGAGATTCTGCAGGGAGCCAGGTGCTTTACTAAGTTGGACCTTCGTAACGCTTACCATCTCGTGCGCATCAGAGAGGGGACGAGTGGAAAACGGCGTTTAACACTCCGTTAGGCATTTTGAGTACCGGGTTCTGCCGTTCGGTCTCGCCAATGCGCCAGCTGTTTTTCAGGCATTAGTTAATGATGTTCTGAGAGACATGCTGAACATTTTTGTTTTTGTCTATCTTGACGATATCCTGATTTTTTCTCCGTCACTCGAGATTCATGTTCAGCACGTTCGACGTGTTCTACAGCGCCTTTTAGAGAATTGTCTCTACGTAAAGGCTGAGAAGTGCTCTTTTCATGTCTCCTCCGTTACTTTTCTCGGTTCCGTTATTTCCGCTGAAGGCATTCAGATGGATTCCGCTAAGGTCCAAGCTGTCAGTGATTGGCCCGTTCCAAGGTCACGTGTCGAGTTGCAGCGCTTTTAGGTTTCGCTAATTTCTATCGGCGTTTCATTCGTAATTTCGGTCAAGTTGCTGCCCCTCTCACAGCTCTTACTTCTGTCAAGACGTGTTTTAAGTGGTCCGGTTCCGCCCAGGGAGCTTTTGATCTTCTAAAAGAACGTTTTACGTCCGCTCCTATCCTCGTTACTCCTGACGTCACTAGACAATTCATTGTCGAGGTTGACGCTTCAGAGGTAGGCGTGGGAGCCATTCTATCCCAGCGCTTCCAGTCTGACGATAAGGTTCATCCTTGCGCTTATTTTTCTCATCGCCTGTCGCCATCTGAGCGCAACTATGATGTGGGTAACCGTGAACTGCTCGCCATCCGCTTAGCCCTAGGCGAATGGCGACAGTGGTTGGAGGGGGCGACCGTTCCTTTTGTCGTTTGGACAGACCATAAGAACCTTGAGTACATCCGTTCTGCCAAACGACTTAATGCCCGTCAAGCTCGTTGGGCGTTGTTTTTCGCTCGTTTCGAGTTTGTGATTTCTTACCGTCCGGGTAGCAAGAACACCAAGCCTGATGCCTTATCCCGTCTGTTTAGTTCTTCTGTGGCTTCTACTGATCCCGAGGGGATTCTTCCTTATGGGCGTGTTGTCGGGTTAACAGTCTGGGGAATTGAAAGACAGGTTAAGCTAGCACTCACGCACACTGCGCCGCCGCGCGCTTGTCCTAGTAACCTCCTTTTCGTTCCTGTTTCCACTCGTCTGGCTGTTCTTCAGTGGGCTCACTCTGCCAAGTTAGCTGGTCATCCCGGTGTTCGAGGCACTCTTGCGTCTATTCGCCAGCGCTTTTGGTGGCCGACTCAGGAGCGTGACACGCGCCGTTTCGTGGCTGCTTGTTCGGACTGCGCGCAGACTAAGTCGGGTAACTCTCCTCCTGCCGGTCGTCTCAGACCGCTCCCCATTCCTTCTCGACCATGGTCTCACATTGCCTTAGACTTCATTACCGGTCTGCCTTTGTCTACGGGAAGACTGTGATTCTGACGGTTGTCGATAGGTTCTCTAAGGCGGCACATTTCATTCCCCTCGCTAAACTTCCTTCCGCTAAGGAGACGGCACAAATCATTATTGAGAATGTATTCAGAATTCATGGCCTCCCGTTAGACGCCGTTTCAGACAGAGGCCCGCAATTCACGTCACAGTTTTGGAGGGAGTTCTGTCGTTTGATTGGTGCGTCCGTCAGTCTCTCTTCCGGGTTTCATCCCCAGTCTAACGGTCAAGCAGAGAGGGCCAATCAGACGATTGGTCGCATACTACGCAGCCTTTCTTTCAGAAACCCTGCGTCTTGGGCAGAACAGCTCCCCTGGGCAGAATACGCTCACAATTCGCTTCCTTCGTCTGCTACCGGGTTATCTCCGTTTCAGAGTAGTCTGGGTTACCAGCCTCCTCTGTTCTCATCCCAGCTTGCCGAGTCCAGCGTTCCCTCCGCTCAAGCGTTTGTCCAACGTTGTGAGCGCACCTGGAGGAGGGTGAGGTCTGCACTTTGCCGTTACAGGGCACAGACGGTGAGAGCCGCCAATAAACGCAGGATTAAGAGTCCAAGGTATTGTTGCGGCCAGAGAGTGTGGCTTTCCACTCGCAACCTTCCTCTTACGACAGCTTCTCGTAAGTTGACTCCGCGGTTCATTGGTCCGTTCCGTGTCTCCCAGGTCGTCAATCCTGTCGCTGTGCGACTGCTTCTTCCGCGACATCTTCGTCGCGTCCATCCTGTCTTCCATGTCTCCTGTGTTAAGCCCTTTCTTCGCACCCCCGTTCGTCTTCCCTCCCCCTCCCGTCCTTGTCGAGAGCGCACCTATTTACAAGGTACATAAGATCATGGACATGCGTTCTCGGGGACGGGGTCACCAATACTTAGTGGATTGGGAGGGTTACGGTCCTGAGGAGAGGAGTTGGGTTCCGTCTCGGGACGTGCTGGACCGTTCACTCATCGATGATTTCCTCCGTTGCCGCCAGGATTCCTCCTCGAGTGCGCCAGGAGGCGCTCGGTGAGTGGGGGGTACTGTCATGTTTGTCATTTATTATCATGTCTTGTCCCTGTGCTCCCCATTCTATTCGTTTCCCTCTGCTGGTCTTATTTGGTTCTTTCCCTCCTTCTATCCCTCTCTCTCCCCCTCCCTCTCTCACTCTCTCGCTCTCTCTTCTCTCTATCGTTCCGTTCCTGCTCCCAGCTGTTCCTATTCCCTAATCATCATTTAGTCTTCCCACACCTGTTCCCGATCCTTTCCCCTGATTAGAGTCCCTATTTATTCCTTTGTGTTCCGTTCCTGTCCCATCGGTTCCTTGTTTAGTATTCACCATGCTGTGATTGCGTTTCGCCCTGTCCTGTCGTGTTTTTGCTGTGATTGTGTATCGCCCTGTCCTGTCGTGTTTTTTGCCTTCATCAGATGCTGCGTGTGAGCAGGTGTCTCTGTCAACTACGGCCTGCGCCTACCCGGGCGACCTGCAGTCTGTGGCCGCTTCTCCAGTTATTCCCCTCTACAGACTAGAGGATTTTTGTTATTCCCTGTTTGGACTTAAATAAACTCTGTTTCTGTTAAGTCGCTTTTGGGTCCTCTTTCACCTGCATGACAGTATGTTTAATAATATACTATCATATACAAAGGTATGTGGACACCATTTCAAATGAGTGGATTCAGCTATTTCAGCCACACCTGTTGCTGACAGGTGTATAAAATCGACCACACCGCCATGCAATCTCCGTAGACAACTGTTGGGAGTAGAATGGCCTTATTGAAGAGCTCAGTGACTTTCAACATGGCACCGTCATAGGATGGCACCTTTCCAACAAGTCAATTCGAAAAATATTTGCCAGAGTTTCCCCGGTCTACTGTAAGTGCTGTTATGTATTTTTATTTAATTGGGGGTCCCCATTTGCTGCTGCCCAGGCAGAAGCTACTCTTCCTGGGATATATTATGGATCCCCATTAGTTCCTACCAAGGCAGCAGCTACTCTTCCTGGGATATATTATGGATCCCCATTAGTTCCTACCAAGGCAGCAGCTACTCTTCCTGGGATATATTATGGATCCCCATTAGTTCCTACCAAGGCAGCGGCTACTCTTCCTGGGATATATTATGGATCCCCATTAGTTCCTGCCAAGGCAGCAGCTACTCTTCCTGGGGTTATTATGGATCCCCATTAGTTCCTACCAAGGCAGCGGCTACTCTTCCTGGGATATATTATGGATCCCCATTAGTTCCTACCAAGGCAGCAGCTACTCTTCCTGGGGTTATTATGGATCCCCATTAGTTCCTACCAAGGCAGCGGCTACTCTTCCTGGGATATATTATGGATCCCCATTAGTTCCTACCAAGGCAGCAGCTACTCTTCCTGGGATATATTATGGATCCCCATTAGTTCCTGCCAAGGCAGCGGCTACTCTTCCTGGGGTTTATTATGGATCCCCATTAGTTCCTGCCAAGGCAGAAGCTACTCTTCCTGGGATATATTATGGATCCCCATTAGTTCCTGCCTAGGCAGCAGCTACTCTTCCTGGGGTTATTATGGATCCCCATTAGTTCCTACCAAGGCAGCGGCTACTCTTCCTGGGATATATTATGGATCCCCATTAGTTCCTACCAAGGCAGCAGCTACTCTTCCTGGGGTTATTATGGATCCCCATTAGTTCCTACCAAGGCAGCGGCTACTCTTCCTGGGATATATTATGGATCCCCATTAGTTCCTACCAAGGCAGCAGCTACTCTTCCTGGGATATATTATGGATCCCCATTAGTTCCTGCCAAGGCAGCGGCTACTCTTCCTGGGGTTTATTATGGATCTCCATTAGTTATACTATAAGGTATAGGGAGACACGTAGTCCTTAATTAGGTCCTTAATATTTCAGCTATAAGGTATAGGGAGACACGTAGTCCTTAATTAGGTCCTTAATATTTCAGCTATAAGGGAGACACATAGTCCTTAATTAGGTCCTTAATATTTCATTAATAGGTCCTTAATATTTCAGCTATAAGGTATAGGGAGACACGTAGTCCTTAATTAGGTCCTTAATATTTCAGCTATAAGGTATAGGGAGACACGTAGTCCTTAATTAGGTCCTTAATATTTCAGCTATAAGGTATAGGGAGACACGTAGTCCTTAATTAGGTCCTTAATATTTCATTAATAGGTCCTTAATATTTCAGCTATAAGGTATAGGGAGACACGTAGTCCTTAATTAGGTCCTTAATATTTCAGCTATAAGGTATAGGGAGACACATAGTCCTTAATTAGGTCCTTAATATTTCAGCTATAAGGTATAGGGAGACACATAGTCCTGTGATAGGTCCTTAATATTTCAGCTATAAGCGAGACACACAGTCCTTTATTAGGTCCTTAATATTTCAGCTATAAGGTATAGGGAGACACATAGTCCTGTGATAGGTCCTTAATATTTCAGCTATAAGGGAGACACATAGTCCTGTGTTAGGTCCTTAATATTTAAGCTATAAGGTATAGGGAGACACATAGTCCTTAATTAGGTCCTTAATATTTCAGCTATAAGGTATAGGGAGACACATAGTCCTTAATTAGGTCCTTAATATTTCAGCTATAAGCGAGACACACAGTCCTTTATTAGGTCCTTAATATTTCAGCTATAAGGTATAGGGAGACACATGGTCCTTAATTAGGTCCTTAATATTTCAGCTATAAGGTATAGGGAGGCAAGTCAAATCAAATCAAATGTTATTTGTCACATACACATGGTTAGCAGATGTTAATGTGAGTGTAGCGAAATGCTTGTGCTTCTAGTTCTGACAATGCAGTAATAACCAACAAGTAATCTAACTAACAATTCCAAAACTACTGTCTTATACACAGTGTAAGGGGATATAGAATATGTACATAAGGATATATGAATGAGTGATGGTACAGAGCAGCATAGGCAAGATACAGTAGATGGTATGGAGTACAGTATATACATATGAGATGAGTATGTAAACAAAGTGGCATAGTTAAAGTGGCTAGTGATACATGTATTACATAAGGATGCAGTCGATGATATAGAGTACAGTATATACGTATGCATATGAGATGAATAATGTAGGGTAAGTAACATTATATAAGGTAGGATTGTTTAAAGTGGCTAGTGATATATTTACATTTCCCATCAATTCTCATTATTACAGTGGCTGGAGTTGAGTCAGTGTCAGTGTGTTGGCAGCAGCCACTCAATGTTAGCAGTGGCTGTTTAACAGTCTGATGGCCTTGAGATAGAAGCTGTTTTTCAGTCTCTCGGTCCCAGCTTTGATGCACCTGTACTGACCTCGCCTTCTGGATGATAGCGGGGTGAACAGGCAGTGGCTCGGGTGGTTGATGTCCTTGATGATCTTTATGGCCTTCCTGTAACATCGGGTGGCGTAGGTGTCCTGGAGGGCAGGTAGTTTGCCCCCGGTGATGCGTTGTGCAGACCTCACTACCCTCTGGAGAGCCTTACGGTTGAGGGCGGAGCAGTTGCCGTACCAGGCGGTGATACAGCCCGCCAGGATGCTCTCGATTGTGCATCTGTAGAAGTTTGTGAGTGCTTTTGGTGACAAGCCGAATTTCTTCAGCCTCCTGAGGTTGAAGAGGCGCTGCTGCGCCTTCTTCACGATGCTGTCTGTGTGAGTGGTCCAATTCAGTTTGTCTGTGATGTGTATGCCGAGGAACTTAAAACTTGCTACCCTCTCCACTACTGTTCCATCGATGTGGATAGGGGGGTGTTCCCTCTGCTGTTTCCTGAAGTCCACAATCATCTCCTTAGTTTTGTTGACGTTGAGTGTGAGGTTATTTTCCTGACACCACACTCCGAGGGCCCTCACCTCCTTCCTGTAGGCCGTCTCGTCATTGTTGGTAATCAAGCCTACCACTGTTGTGTCGTCCGCAAACTTGATGATTGAGTTGGAGGCGTGCGTGGCCACGCAGTCGTGGGTGAACAGGGAGTACCGGGGAGGGCTCAGAATGCACCCTTGTGGGGCCCCAGTGTTGAGGATCAGCGGGGTGGAGATGTTGTTGCCTACCCTCACCACCTGGGGGCGGCCCGTCAGGAAGGCCAGTACCCAGTTGCACAGGGCGGGGTCGAGACCCAGGGTCTCGAGCTTGATGACGAGCTTGGAGGGTACTATGGTGTTGAATGCCGAGCTGTAGTCGATGAACAACATTCTCACATAGGTATTCCTCTTGTCCAGATGGGTTAGGGCAGTGTGCAGTGTGGTTGAGATTGCATCGTCTGTGGACCTATTTGGGCGGTAAGCAAATTGGAGTGGGTCTAGGGTGTCAGGTAGGGTGGAGGTGATATGGTCCTTGACTAGTCTCTCAAAGCACTTCATGATGACGGAAATGACGGAAGTGCTACGGGGCGGTAGTCGTTTTAGCTCAGTTACCTTAGCTTTCTTGGGAACAGGAACAATGGTGGCCCTCTTGAAGCATGTGGGAACAGCAGACTGGTATAGGGATTGATTGAATATGTCCGTAAACACACCGGCCAGCTGGTCTGCGCATGCTCTGAGGGCACGGCTGGGGATGCCGTCTGGGCCTGCAGCCTTGCGAGGGTTAACACGTCTAAATGTCTTACTCACCTCGGCTGCAGTGAAGGAGAGTCCGCATGTTTTCGTTGCAGGCCGTGTCAGTGGCACTGTATTGTCCTCAAAGCGGGCAAAAAAGTTATTTAGTCTGCCTGGGAGCAAGACATCCTGGTCCGTGACTGGGCTGGATTTCTTCTTGTAGTCCGTGATTGACTGTAGACCCTGCCACATGCCTCTTGTGTCTGAGCCATTGAATTGAGATTCTACTTTGTCTCTGTACTGACGCTTAGCTTGTTTGATAGCCTTGCGGAGGGAATAGCTGCACTGTTTGTATTCGGTCATGTTACCAGTCACCTTGCCCTGATTAAAAGCAGTGGTTCGTGCCTTTCAGTTTCACGCGAATGCTGCCATCAATCCACGGTTTCTGGTTAGGGAATGTTTTAATCGTTGCTATGGGAACGACATCTTCAACGCAGGTTCTAATGAACTCGCACACCGAATCAGCGTATTTGTCAATATTGTTATCTGACGCAATCCGAAACATATCCCAGTCCACGTGATGGAAGCAGTCTTGGAGTGTGGAATCTGGAATCAGCTTAGTCGGACCAGCGTTGGACAGACCTCAGCGTGGGAGCCTCTTGTTTTAGTTTCTGTCTGTAGGCAGGGATCAACAAGATGGAGTCGTGGTCAGCTTTTCCGAAAGGAGGGCGGGGCAGGGCCTTATATGCGTCGCGGAAGTTAGAGTAACAATGATCCAAGGTTTTTCCACCCCTGGTTGCGCAATCGGTATGCTGATAAAATTTAGGGAGTCTTGTTTTCAGATTAGCCTTGTTAAAATCCCCAGATACAATGAATGCAGCCTCCGGATAAATGGATTCCAGTTTGCAAAGAGTCAAATAAAGTTCGTTCAGAGCCATCGATGTGTCTGCTTGGGGGGGAATATATACGGCTGTGATTATAATCGAAGAGAATTCTCTTGGTAGATAATGCGGTCTACATTTGATTGTGAGGAATTCTAAATCAGGTGAACAGAAGGATTTGAGTTCCTGTATGTTTCTTTCATCACACCATGTCTCGTTAGCCATAAGGCATACGCCCCCGCCCTCTTCTTACCAGAAAATGTTTGTTTCTGTCGGCGCGATGCGTGGAGAAACCCGCTGGCTGCACCGCCTCCGATAGCATCTCTCCAGTGAGCCATGTTTCCGTGAAGCAAAGAACGTTACAGTCTCTGATGTCCTCTGGAATGCTACCCTTGCTCGGATTTCATCAACCTTGTTGTCAAGAGACTGGACATTGGCAAGAAGAAAGCTAGGGAGTGGTGCACGGTGTGCCCGTCTCCGGAGTCTGACCAGAAGACCGCCTCGTTTCCCTCTTTTTCGGAGTCGTTTTTTTGGGTCGCTGCATGGGATCCATTCCGTTGTCCTGTTTGAAAGGCAGAACACAGGATCCGCGTTGCGAAAAACATATTATTGGTCGTACTGATGGTGAGTTGACGCTGATCTTATATTCAGTAGTTCTTCTCGACTGTATGTAATGAAACCTAAGATGACCTGGGGTACTAATGTAAGAAATAACACGTAAAAAAATAAATAAAAAAATGCATAGTTTCCTAGGAACGTGAAGCGAGGCGGCCATCTCTGTCTTGTGAAAAGAAGAGCTAAATTACTAAAATGTCAGACTGTTCTGATTGAAATCTCTCCACATTTTATGTCCTTTATTATTGCAACTAATGTCTGATTTCGTGACATTTGGTTGAAATCTTGACTTTTCAAATGATGAATCAAGACAACCAATTACAATTTTGATTTGTATTAAACAACCTAAAATGCTGACCTTAGGTTATTGAGGGATCTATTCTGGATTAAACCTCAGAGGAATACAGTTTTATCATGTGCAGGTGTTATTCAGGTCCCTGTTTAGTATTTACCTAAATACACTGTTTGTCTTTGGCAGGAGAGAGACCACACTCTCACTCTGACAGCAGGAAGACTACTTCAGGGGAACAAGACCTAGAGACGCCCAAACCAGTGAGACCACACCAGTGTCCCCACTGTGTAAAGAGTTTTAAGTGGTTATGTTACCTAAAAGAACATGAAAGAATACACACAGGAGAAAAGCCTTTCCAATGTTCCCAGTGTGATAAAAGTTTTACCCAATTAGGGAGCCTGAAAATACACGAGAGATCACACAAGAGAGAAACCTTACCACTGTTCCCACTGTGAAAATACTTTTTCTCATCAGGGGACCTGCTAAAGCATAAAAAGAATACACACTGCAGAGAGGCCCTACCGATGTTCCCAGTGTGGAAAGACTTTTATCCAGTTAGGGAACCTGAAAAGGCATTTGAGAACACACACAGGGGAGAAGCCCTACCACTGCTCATACTGTGAAAAGATATTTACCCAGCTAGTGAACCTAAAAAGGCATGAGAGGACACACAAAGGTGAAAACCTTTCCAATGTTCCCAGTGTGAAAAGAGTTTTACAGAGTTTGGGAGCATGAAAAGACACGAGAGAATACATACAGGGGAGAAGCCTTACCACTGCTCCCAGTGTGAAATGAGATTTTCCTCATCATGGTGCCTAAAATCACACAAGAGGACACACTCAGGAGAGAAGCTTTTCCAATGCTCTCAGTGTGTAAAGAGTTATACCCGGCTGGGGGACCTGAAAAGACATGAGAGGACACACACAGGATGAGCCTCATCACCGCTCCCAGTGTTGCAAGAGTTTTATCTGGTTAGGGAGCCTGAATAATACACTCTGTAGAGAAGCTTTACCACTGCTCCCACTGTGGATTTAAACTTACATGGTTAAAGCAACTGAAAGAGCATGTAAGTCCACACCTGAGAGAAACATTATCAATGCTCCCAGTGTGGAAATAGATATGAAGTCAAATTATAAAAATCAGACTAAAAAATAAACGTGTTTTTTTATTTCAACACATGCCCTGAATATGGAGTATGTCAGAAAGAATGTCGATGCTCTGTGATTAAATTGCCCATTTTAAACTCACACTCTGTGTGTATCTGTGTGTGTTATTCCTGGAGTCCTACAGAGGGGTATACTACGACACAAGATAGAGGAGATGGTGGAATAGAGGCGATGGAGATAGATGGAGGAGATATAGGAGATGGAGATAGATATAGGAGATTGGAGATAGATATAGGAGATTGGAGATAGATGGAGATAGATATAGGAGATATAGGAGATGGAGATAGATACATGGGGTAGAGGAGAGGTAGATGGAGGGGTAGAGGAGATGGAGATAGATGGAGGGGTAGAGGAGAGGGAGATGGAGGGGTAGAGGAGATAGATGGAGGGGTAGAGGAGAGGGAGATGGAGGGGTAGAGGAGATAGAGGAGATGGAGATAGATGGAGGGGTAGAGGAGATAGAGGAGATGGAGATAGATGGAGGGGTAGAGGAGAGGGAGATGGAGGGGTAGAGGAGATGGAGATAGATGGAGGGGTAGAGGAGAGGGAGATGAAGGGGTAGAGGAGATGGAGATAGATGGAGGGGTAGAGGAGAGGGAGATGGAGGGGTAGAGGAGATGGAGATAGATTGAGGGGTAGAGGAGATGGAGATAGATAGGGGGTAGAGGAGGGGTAGAGGAGATATAAGAGATAGAGAATATGTAGTTCGGAAGGTGTCCTTAATGTTTTGCACACTCACAACTGGTTAAAAAAATCTTAAGAAAAAAACATGAGTTGATCACCTGCAGTACCACCATGGACCACAGGTTAGTACTCTAGGTTAGTACTCTAGGTTAGTACTCCAGGTTAGTACTCTAGGTTAGTACTCTAGGTTAGTACTCCAGGTTAGTACTCTAGGTTAGTACTCTAGGTTAGTACTCTAGGTTAGTACTCTAGGTTAGTACTCCAGGTTAGTACTCTAGGTTAGTACTCTAGGTTAGTACTCCAGGTTAGTACTCTAGGTTAGTACTCTAGGTTAGTACTCCAGGTTAGTACTCTAGGTTAGTACTCTAGGTTAGTACTCTAGGTTAGTACTCCAGGTTAGTACTCTAGGTTAGTACTCTAGGTTAGTACTCCAGGTTAGTACTCTAGGTTAGTACTCAGGTTAGTACTCTAGGTTAGTACTCTAGGTTAGTACTCTAGGTTAGTACTCCAGGTTAGTACTCCAGGTTAGTACTCTAGGTTAGTACTCCAGGTTAGTACTCTAGGTTAGTACTCTAGGTTAGTACTCCAGGTTAGTACTCTAGGTTAGTACTCTAGGTTAGTACTCCAGGTTAGTACTCTAGGTTAGTACTCCAGGTTAGTACTCTAGGTTAGTACTCCAGGTTAGTACTCTAGGTTAGTACTCTAGGTTAGTACTCCAGGTTAGTACTCTAGGTTAGTACTCCAGGTTAGTACTCTAGGTTAGTACTCTAGGTTAGTACTCTAGGTTAGTACTCCAGGTTAGTACTCTAGGTTAGTACTCCAGGTTAGTACTCTAGGTTAGTACTCTAGGTTAGTACTCCAGGTTAGTACTCTAGGTTAGTACTCTAGGTTAGTACTCATTTACATTTACATTTAAGTCATTTAGCAGACGCTCTTATCCAGAGCGACTTACAAATTGGTGCATTCACCTTATGACATCCAGTGGGACAGTCACTTAACAATAGTGCATCTAAAACTTAGGGGGGTGGGGTGAGAGGGATTACTTAACCTATCCTAGGTATTCCTTAAAGAGGTGGGGTTTCAGGTGTCTCCGGAAGGTGGTGATTGACTCCGCTGTCCTGGCGTCGTGAGGGAGTTTGTTCCACCATTGGGGGGCCAGGGCAGCGAACAGTTTTGACTGGGCTGAGCGGGAGCTGTACTTCCTCAGTGGTAGGGAGGCGAGCAGGCCAGAGGTGGATGAACGCAGTGCTCTTGTTTGGGTGTAGGGCCTGATCAGAGCCTGGAGGTACTGAGGTGCCGTTCCCCTCACAGCTCCGTAGGCAAGCACCATGGTCTTGTAGCGGATGCGAGCTTCAACTGGAAGCCAGTGGAGAGAACGGAGGAGCGGGGTGACGTGAGAGAACTTGGGAAGGTTGAACACCAGACGGGCTGCGGCGTTCTGGATGAGTTGAAGGGTTTAATGGCACAGGCAGGAGCCCAGCCAACAGCGAGTTGCAGTAATCCAGACGGGAGATGACAAGTGCCTGGATTAGGACCTGCGCCGCTTCCTGTGAGGCAGGGTCGTACTCTGCGGATGTTGTAGAGCATGAACCTACAGGAACGGGCCACCGCCTTGATGTTAGTTGAGAACGACAGGGTGTTGTCCAGGATCACGCCAAGGTTCTTGGCGCTCTGGGAGGAGGACACAATGGAGTTGTCGACCGTGATGGCGAGATCATGGAACGGGCAGTCCTTCCCCGGGAGGAAGAGCAGCTCCGTCTTGCCGAGGTTCAGCTTGAGGTGGTGATCCGTCATCCACACTGATATGTCTGCCAGACATGCAGAGATGCGATTCGCCACCTGGTCATCAGAAGGGGGAAAGGAGAAGATTAATTGTGTGTCGTCTGCATAGCAATGATAAGAGAGACCATGTGAGGTTATGACAGAGCCAAGTGACTTGGTGTATAGCGAGAATAGGAGAGGGCCAAGAACAGAGCCCTGGGGGACACCAGTGGTGAGAGCGCGTGGTGAGGAGACAGATTCTCGCCACGCCACCTGGTAGGAGCGACCTGTCAGGTAGGACGCAATCCAAGCGTGGGCCGCGCCGGAGATGCCCAACTCGGAGAGGGTGGAGAGGAGGATCTGATGGTTCACAGTATCGAAGGCAGCCGATAGATCTAGAAGGATGAGAGCAGAGGAGAGAGAGTTAGCTTTAGCAGTGCGGAGCGCCTCCGTGATACAGAGGAGAGCAGTCTCAGTTGAATGACTAGTCTTGAAACCTGACTGATTTGGATCAAGAAGGTCATTCAGAGAGAGATAGCGGGAGAGCTGGCCAAGGACGGCACGTTCAAGAGTTTTGGAGAGAAAAGAAAGAAGGGATACTGGTCTGTAATTGTTGACATCGGAGGGATCGAGTGTAGGTTTTTTCAGAAGGGGTGCAACTCTCGCTCTCTTGAAGACGGAAGGGACGTAGCCAACGGTCAGGGATGAGTTGATGAGCGAGGTGAGGTAAGGGAGAAGGTCTCCGGAAATGGTCTGGAGAAGAGAGGAGGGGATAGGGTCAAGCGGGCAGGTTGTTGGGCGGCCGGCCGTCACAAGACGCGAGATTTCATCTGGAGAGAGAGGGGAGAAAGAGGTCAGAGCACAGGGTAGGGCAGTGTGAGCAGAACCAGCGGTGTCGTTTGACTTAGCAAACGAGGATCGGATGTCGTCGACCTTCTTTTCAAAATGGTTGACGAAGTCATCTGCAGAGAGGGAGGGGGGGGAGGGGGCGGAGGATTCAGGAGGGAGGAGAAGGTGGCAAAGAGCTTCCTAGGGTTAGAGGCAGATGCTTGGAATTTAGCGTGGTAGAAAGTGGCTTTAGCAGCAGAGACAGAGGAGGAAAATGTAGAGAGGAGGGAGTGAAAGGATGCCAGGTCCGCAGGGAGGCGAGTTTTCCTCCATTTCCGCTCGGCTGCCCGGGAGCCCTGTTCTGTGAGCTCGCAATTAGTCATCGAGCCACGGAGCGGGAGGGAGGACCGAGCCGGCCTGGAGGATAGGGGACATAGAGAGTCAAGGGATGCAGAGAGGGAGGGAGAGGAGGGTTGAGGAGGCAGAATCAGGAGATAGGTGGGAGAAGGTTTGAGCGGAGGGAAGAGATGATAGGATGGAAGAGGAGAGAGTAGCGGGGGGAGAGAGAGCGAAGGTTGGGACGGCGCGATACCATCCGAGTAGGGGCAGTGTGGGAGGTGTTGGATGAGAGCGAGAGGGAAAAGGATACAAGGCAGTGGTCGGAGACTTGGAGGGGAGTTGCAGTGAGGTTAGTGGAAGAACAGCATCTAGTAAAGATGAGGTCGAGCGTATTGCCTGCCTTGTGAGTAGGGGGGAAGGTGAGAGGGTGAGGTCAAAGAGGAGAGGAGTGGAAAGAAGGAGGCAGAGAGGAAAGAGTCAAAGGTAGACGTGGGGAGGTTAAAGTCGCCCAGAACTGTGAGAGGTGAGCCGTCCTCAGGAAAGGAGCTTATCAAGGCATCAAGCTCATTGATGAACTCTCCGAGGGAACCTGGAGGGCGATAAATGATAAGGATGTTAAGCTTGAAAGGGCTAGTAACTGTGACAGCATGGAATTCAAAGGAGGCGATAGACAGATGGGTAAGGGGAGAAAGAGAGAATGACCACTTGGGAGAGATGAGGATCCCGGTGCCACCACCCCGCTGACCAGACGCTCTCGGGTGTGCGAGAACACGTGGGCGGACGAAGAGAGAGCAGTAGGAGTAGCAGTGTTGTCTGTGGTGATCCATGTTTCCGTCAGTGCCAAGAAGTCGAGGGACTGGAGGGAGGCATAGGCTGAGATGAACTCTGCCTTGTTGACCGCAGATTGGCAGTTCCAGAGGCTACCGGAGACCTGGAACTCCACGTGGGTCGTGCGCGCTGGGACCACCAGAGTAGGGTGGCCGCGGCCACGCGGTGGAGCGTTTGTATGGTCTGTGCAGAGAGGAGAGAACAGGGATAAACAGACACATAGTTGACAGGCTACAGAAGAGGCTACGCTAATGCAAAGGAGATTGAATGACAAGTGGACTACACGTCTCGAATGTTCAGAAAGTTAAGCTACGTAGCAAGAATCTTATTGACTAAAATGATTAAAATGATACAGTACTGCTGAAGTAGGCCAGCTGGCAGTGGGTGCGTTGTTGACACTACACTAATCAAGTCGTTCCGTTGAGTGTAATAGTTTCTGCAGTGTTGCTATTCGGGGGCTAGCAGGCTAGCTAGCAGTGTTGTTTACGTTACGTTGCGTTAAAAGAACGACAATAGATGGCTAGCGAACCTAGAAAATCGCTCTAGACTACCCAATTATCTTTGATACAAAGACGGCTATGTAGCTAGCTAAGTAGCTAGCTACGATCAAACAAATCAAACCGTTGTACTGTAATGAAATGAAGTGAAAAAGTGATACTACCTGTGAATGCGACCGGGTTGTTGAGTTCTATTCAGAAGACGTTGGCTAGCTGTTGGCTAGCTAGCAGAGTCTCCTACGTTAAGGACGACAAATAGCTGGCTAGCTAACCTCGGTAAATTAAGATAATCACTCTAAGACTACACACTCTAAACCTAAACAACACAATTATCTTGGATACGATGATACAATGATACGAAGACAGCAAAGACAGCTATGTAGGTAGCTAACACTAAACTAATCAAGTCGTTCAGTTGAGTGTAATAGTTTCTCCAGTGCAGCTAATCAGTGGACGTTAGCTAGCTGGCTAGTGAAGACTACGTTAGGACGGCGAAATACGATAATTACGCAATTATCTTTGATACAAAGACGGCTATGTAGCTAGCTGAGAAGAAATTGCTAAGATAAGACAAATCAAACCGTTGTGATATAATGAAATATAATGAAAAAGTTATACTACCCGTTGGAGCGACGTGCAGATGCGACCACTCGCTCCAACCGGAAGTGTAAAAAAAACTCCAGGTTAGTACTCTAGGTTAGTACTCTAGGTTAGTACTCCAGGTTAGTACTCTAGGTTAGTACTCTAGGTTAGTACTCTAGGTTAGTACTCCAGGTTAGTACTCTAGGTTAGTACTCTAGGTTAGTACTCCAGGTTAGTACTCTAGGTTAGTACTCTAGGTTAGTACTCTAGGTTAGTACTCCAGGTTAGTACTCCAGGTTAGTACTCTAGGTTAGTACTCCAGGTTAGTACTCTAGGTTAGTACTCCAGGTTAGTACTCTAGGTTAGTACTCTAGGTTAGTACTCTAGGTTAGTACTCCAGGTTAGTACTCCAGGTTAGTACTCTAGGTTAGTACTCTAGGTTAGTACTCCAGGTTAGTACTCCAGGTTAGTACTCTAGGTTAGTACTCTTGGTTAGTACTCCAGGTAATGCAACGAGGCTACGGTTCAATCCAAGGGAGGAGATGGGCATTTGTGACATCATACTTTTTACATCAAATTGATTAAAACAAATAAACAAGATGAAATAGCATCATGTGATTGTTCTGGAAAAAAAATACAGAGTTGGGTCAACCCTTTAGACGGGTGCAAATGGTCCCGTGTGGATTGGGCCAAGATGTCAATGTTTCTAACAGATGAAATATAAAAAGCACATGACCATGGTAGCAATTAAAAGACAATAATTTGGAGAACATTGGGAAATTATCAGACCAAAAGGTAAGGACTCAACACTTCCACTGACACAAGACTGAATCCAAACATTAGAGGTGAGGACTCAACACTTCCCCTGACACAAGACTGAATCCTAACATTAGAGGTGAGGACTCAACACTTCCACTGACACAAGACAGAATCCTAACATTAGAGGTAATAATAATAATAATAATAATAATAATATATGCCATTTAGCAGACGCTTTTATCCAAAGCGACTTACAGTCATGTGTGCATACATTCTACGATAACAACATTAGACCATTAGACCATAACAACATTAGACCATAACAACATTAGACCATTAGACCATAACAGCATTAGACCATTAGATCATAACAACATTAGATCATAACAACATTAGATCATAACAACATTAGACCATTAGACCATAACAACATTAGACCATAACAACATTAGACCATTAGATCATAACAACATTAGACCATAACAACATTAGACCATTAGATCATAACAGCATTAGACCATTAGACCATAACAACATTAGACCATAACAACATTAGACAATTAGATCATAACAACATTAGATCGTAACAACATTAGATCATAACAGCATTAGACCATTAGATCATAACAGCATTAGACCATTAGACCATAACAACATTAGACCATAACAACATTAGACCATAACAACATTAGACCATTAGACCATAACAACATTAGACCATAACAACATTAGATCATAACAACATTAGACCATTAGACCATAACAACATTAGATCATAACAACATTAGACCATAACAACATTAGACCATAACAACATTAGACCATAACAACATTAGACCATAACAACATTAGACCATTAGACCATAACACCATTAGACCATTAGACCATAACAACATTAGACCATTAGACCATAACAACATTAGACCATTAGATCATAACAACATTAGACCATAACAACATTAGACCATTAGACCATAACAACATTAGACCATTAGACCATAACAACATTAGACCATTAGACCATAACAACATTAGACCATTAGACCATAACAACATTAGACCATTAGATCATAACAACATTAGACCATTAGACCATAACAACATTAGACCATTAGACCATAACAACATTAGAACATAACAACATTAGAACATAACAACATTAGACCATAACAACATTAGACCATTAGACCATTAGATCATAACAACATTAGACCATAACAACATTAGACCATTAGACCATAACAACATTAGAACATAACAACATTAGAACATAACAACATTAGAACATAACAACATTAGACCATTAGACCATAACAACATTAGACCATAACAACATTAGACCATTAGAACATTAGACCATTAGACCATAACAACATTAGACCATTAGACCATAACAACATTAGATCATAACAACATTAGAACATAACAACATTAGACCATAACAACATTAGACCATTAGACCATAACAACATTAGACCATAACAACATTAGACCATAACAACATTAGACCATAACAACATTAGACCATTAGATCATAACAACATTAGACCATAACAACATTAGACCATTAGACCATAACACCATTAGACCATAACAACATTAGACCATTAGACCATAACAACATTAGACCATTAGACCATAACAACATTAGACCATTAGACCATTAGATCATAACAACATTAGATCATAACAACATTAGACCATAACAACATTAGACCATAACAACATTAGACCATTAGACCATAACAACATTAGACCATTAGACCATAACAACATTAGACCATTAGACCATAACAACATTAGACCATTAGACCATAACAACATTAGACCATAACAACATTAGACCATAACAACATTAGACCATAACAATATTAGACCAATGAGGTG